>NC_139234.1:23088414-23179082 GCF_977018435.1 Lepisma saccharinum
CCCCCCTCCAATCCACCCCTAAGCAGGCGTCTTCCCGCTCACCTCTGCCACGCTTTGACAGGCACCGACACTTTGCGAACCGACCAACGGGAATGATTTGGTTATCGTGACGCCAATTAGTGCTTAGACGGGCACTGGAAGGCGGGTTACCACGTTGCCAGAGAGAGTGAGAGAGAGGGAGATAAAAAAATCTCATCGTTCCCCCCGCACCCTCCCTACAGCCCAGACACCATTATGTTCCTCGTTAACTAACGAACGAACACGCCTGATGATCACTGCTTAGCTACCTGGTGGTTTCCAGCCATGCGTTCGATATGCTTTGTTGCCTCGTCACGCCTGAAAACCTTTCGGCTCTTTAAGTCGAACCCGACCTGTCCATATTACCCGCCTCTCCCCACACGGTTTATTATTAGGCGCTTCATATTGGCTCCTGCACACTCCAGCAGTTTAGTGCATTGTTTACCGCGTCGTTGGGCAACAATAGAGTGCAATAATAGGTGGCGGAGAGAGGGAGTAACCTTGCGCACTTGAGCGTGGGTGGTTCCCCGTTCTTCTTTTCAATTTAACACGTTTTTGCCCGTCCCCCCTCCACCCCCTTTGCGCCGTTAGGCACAGTGAGGGACGGCATATTGTTGTCTCATGCTCCTCGAATGGAAATTAACACTACGAAGCTGCATGTAAATTCTTTTAAATATTAACTTTTGCCATTTTCTTTAGAAATACTCTCTCAATGACTACGTACTCTTATTCCTAATTCCTTGTGCCGGCCCCCGTGGCGGAGTGATTAACACATCACGCTACGACGCCAAGGGTTCTGGTTTCGAATCCTGGCTTTGGCATGGATGTCTGTGAGTGTCCATTCATTAATTTCATCATATCATTACTCATCCCCATATTCGCAAAGTAGCCAAAACTGGCACAAGAAGCTAGTAAAATAAAGCAAATCAATCCTAATTCCTTGTGTCGCTCTAGTCGCCTACTCACATTCTAATGAAGAATTGAATCATCTATGGGAGCGATCTGTGATCAGCTCCATTACTTGAGATATTTAGTTATTTAAAATATTTTTATTATTATCAACAAAATTGGGAGAATTATAGATTCATATACACAGATGCATCAAAAAATAAAGAAGAAGTAGGATGTGCTTTTATTGACTCTTCAAATGGAAATATACTGCTGGACAAAAAAAACCGGACACTTGCATTTTTTGTGATAACGCAATGGGTCGATAAAAGCTCTGGTACAAGGGCTAACTAAATGTTGCAGAAACTGAATTAAGTACGAATGCATAAACAAAGTCCGAGCCTATGAATGGTGCATATGGTACTACATGATCTGCCGAACATTCTGTAATATACCTGCGAGCTGTTATTGTAATTCAGATGTCAAATATTAAAGTGTCCGGTTTTCATTGTCCAGCAGTATATTAAAAAGTTTAGACTACCTGGAGAGTGTTCTATTTTCTCGGCAGAATCATATGGAATATATCGTGCATTGATGTACATTAATAATATTCCAGATAAAAGGATATTAATATTAACAGATGCTAAAAGTGTTTTGTACAGTGTGCAATCTTCATATCAAAAGTTATATAAGGCATCAGCATTGGTACTTTACATAATAAGATTGTATGGTAAGTTAACTACAGAGGGAAGGACAATTCATTTTGCATATATACCAGCACATTCAGGGTTTCATTATAATGAACTGGCAGATAAAAATGCTAAAAAAGCAAGAAATATGGATCGCAGAACGAATATATTATTATCATATACAGATATGTTACCAAGAGTTAAAAACAAAATTCAACAAGATTGGGAGATATGGGTCAAACAAAAATTTACATATATGGGTCATTCATATAAAAATGTACTAAATTTAAACAATAAGACTCCGTGGTTTTATACATTTAATATACCCAGAAAGTTTTTAGTTTTAATACTAAGATTGAGATCAGGTCACACACGTTTAAATCACCATTTATATAAAATTAATTTAGTAAATTCACCTATGTGCAAGTGCAATCTAGATCAGGAAGATGCTCATCATGTTATATTTCAATGTCCACTTTATACCACTCAAAGGGAGATGTTATTCAAGAATCTAATAAAAAAAGGAATACATCTTCCAACTTCTTTATCCTGTTTAATATCGTCACCAGATGTAACAATTGTATTTATCATTTGTAGATTTTTTCATGATATTAATATAGACATATGAAAATTGTAAATATTCAAAATGTGTAACTTGATATAGTCACCAGATATAACAATTGTATTTATTATCAATTTTAAATTTGTATGATAATGATGTAGATAAATTATGTATAAGAAAACTGTATATATTCAAAATTTGTAATTTGTGTAACAGTGTCATGCATGACATATTTTTAGGACACTTGGTGTAGAGTTGGTATAACAGCTAAAACCAATAAAGTATGAATGAATGAATTATTATCATAAAATTAAAGATTTTTCAGATGATATAGAAAATAATAGAAAAGAATTTGGCTTCTTGCATAATACAAAGAAATTGTAATACGTATATTGTAAAAGTCCTGTAATTATGTCGACTAGGTTATATATCAACAAATGTGCAATTTCTGTAATCTAGGGGTTGGTACAGTGGGATCCATGAGTATTACCGTGCAAATTGTCCATGACCATTTTCATTAATTTTTCTCTTACATCCTATGTGTTTCTAAGCGATGGTTTTTATGTGTCCTGGTGCAGAAGTTGTCAACAGCTTGTTTTGAGTTTTCTTTTAATCCTTGAAGCTCTTATTGGGTCAAGTAAAGTCAACGAACATGGCGATGGACAATTTGCAAGATAAACCTCATGGATCCCACTGTACAGTTACTCTTAAGAGCGGATGTGGCGCAAACCAAGAAGGGTACTTAAAAACTGTTACCGTACGGTATGGTCCTCTGTACTGCCAAAAGACTAGAGTATTAAACTTCGGTATAGATAATAGGTTCCGTCCTCCAAGTTTCATAGGGTGAAAAGTCTGTTTAAAAGCTTCAAAGGAGGAAAACCAATAATCTTTTACTGCAAGACATGTGTAGGTTAATCAAATCCTGCACGACAGATCAAGCCGGGGTCTGGTCCTACAGAACCCTTAATGCCTTCCTGAGAAGTCCAATAAGAAGTGATTCGAGGACTAATCGAAAGCCACAAGATGCAGGCGGTGAGTGTCATCCTTCAAGTCCTTATTTATCATGTTTTCCTTTGTAGTCCTCTCTCTGTCACCTTACCCATCTTCTTTCAATCTCAAACTTTGAAAATACCCACAAATTAATGTAAATATTTTTTGTTTAAAAATCACGTACACAAAAGGTGGACAATTTCTTTACAGCATTTTTATCTGTATCATTATATTCGCGTTCACTTTAAAGAAGAATTTAGGCGCCTTATCTTTGATAGCTTTAAGAATATAAAACGAGCGAAAAGTGAGTTAGAAGTAGGAGAGACAAACGCTAAAATAAAAATGCTGACAACTTGAAAACGTAAATTTCTTCCACGCACAAAAAAAAAATTACCCTGCATTCCATCCTTCATCCCATGTTCCATTAAAACCGAGAAACGTATGTCACCGTTCTCTTTGCATATCCTTCACATTTTTCTTCTTGTCCTTATTCCCCTTACTATCTCGTATTTATCTTCCCTACTCTCCTTTACTCTTTTTTTCATATTTCCTTTTACCTCATTATTTCCAAAAGTTTCCAGAATGGAATTTCTGCATAGTCCGTTGCACATTTGTCTGCTTAAATCTGTGCAGTTGGGGTAAGGACTGTAATCAAATTAATTTTAAATTTTGCTTCCGAAAAGTTTCCAGTTCTCCCCCCCACCACCCCTTTTCCTCTCTCTTTGCATCCTCTCCTGTCCCCTACCCTTTTCCACATTTCTGAGTATTTAATTCCAACAAGTTTTGGTGAAAGGATGAGAAGACTGTAGTTCAAGAAGGAACGAAGTGGGTAGGGGGAGGAAAAAGGACAGTCCTCTAACTTCGAGGACAGCATGAGATCCTCGGAAGAGGTGGGACAGAAGGAAAAGAGAATCTGGGAGACGAAGAGAGAGGGAGGGAGAGAGAAGATGGAATCCTGAACAAGACAGAATCTGCTCCCGAGAAGTCATCCATGCAAAGAGACATTTTAGTAGGTGGAGACAGGTGCTACGGATGGAGACGTCTAAGGGAAGCAACCTTCTGGAAATCTCTTTTTTTAAAAGCCGGAGTGGGCTGTAGAAGATTCACAAGATTTCGCTTGGGCCTTGGGAGATGATCACCTCCCCCCTCTTACAAGCGTTTCCACGTGCGTTCAACAATATTTATATTGTTGGCTGCATTCTATGTGCAGAATGAGTGTTGCCAAGGTTTCTGATCCTCAAGGTAAATGCTGTTCTTACTGACGGTGATATTAGAGTTACCAGATGTCATCTTTTACTCGGACATGTCCTCTTTTTTTGGGTCCTAAAAATGGTCCGGGTGAGTTTTGAGGAAAGTTGAGAAATGTCATTTTTTGGGTTTAGACAACTGCCTCAACTTCAAGATTCGTAACAAAATTTTATGTTCGTAAATAATTGTTAATATTGTTACCAAGTTTCACAGCCTATAATAATAATGATGATACAAAAGACAAATATTCAGTCTAGTTTTGTCCTATTTTTTAAAAAAAATAATTATTGAAATACCGAATATTTAATAAAAGGTTATAAAATACTACATATATCAATTTTTTAAATTGCAAATTAATTATACAATATATGTTGACCTGAAACTCTGCATTAATAGTTTCCTAATCGGTAATGTAAGAGTTTAGTCGTATAAATTAAATTTTCACGCTATGCCATTAAGAGAGTTGTCGAATAGTATAACACTTCCGTAAAATCATTTATGAAATCTAAAAATGTCCTCTCTTTTAAAGTTTGCCATCTGGTGGTGGTATCTCTCAGCCTGTTCTTGTCCAATGGTAGGCCTCTACCAGTATCGATTCGCCTTCATTTTTCGATGCTAGGTCGAAATTTACTTTGTACCTTCCTAATCTCTGATATAAAATGTTGTATTTTCTTGCCATGCCATGTTCTCTTGTGTAACGTATCCTTGATATATAGCATGCAATATTATTTGAACATTATCAGTGTGGCCACTTTAGGAACATCATAAAATTGCAGTATAATTCCTGGTTTTCCGAACTTTCCAAAAATTCAAGGGTACAAGCAGATGTTTCTCTATTTCAACTTACATATCACTGCCTCTCACCAACCATACACACACACACACACAAATATTATTAACAATATAAAGGGTCTGTGCAATCCCAATGTATCCAAAAATTCTAATTCAATTCAATTGAGCGATATATATATATTATTTAAGGTGCCGAGATTACATTGCCATTTCGCATACTCAGAGTAGAAATGCATCTACAAACACAAGTCTCAAATGTTACGGGATATGGCAATCTACGAAAAATTGTTAATTGTATAACAATTTCAAATTTACCTAATCAACTTCAAGATAGCTTATCTTGCAATATTCTTCCGTACGTCAGATATACTGTTCTGCAAAGGAGACAAGAAAACAAACCGATTGAGAGAATTCTGTCTTATTTTCCACGCAGCATTCTTTTATTTTCCTTCCTCGATAACAATAAAAGCTAAACTATGAAAAACTTGGCTCAGGGAATTAATAAATATAAATTGAATGGGATTTGGATTAATAAAAGTTGCAATTTCTCATGTTGTCGGAGGAAAAATGAAGCAGGATTCACGCATTATTCTCGGAGCCAATAATTCACGCATAATTCCCGGAATTCAAGGAATTCCCAGTGAGTTGCCACCCTGTCATGCCAATTAAAACGACAAAATTAATCGGTACAAAATTTAAAGCGTGAAATGAAACGATATAATCATTAGGGAGTGGATTTTTAGGTAAAAATATATTTTTTTCTGTTGCTTCGAAAGTGCAATGTAATCTACGAAGTCTTGTTTCACATAAAAATGCTAGCACAAGATGTACATATTTCTAGGGAAAAATCATAAAATGTACATACAAGACAAAATTAAGTTTCCAAATTCTCTGTGTAAACGCAAATTATGGACTTAATTCATAAAATAGACGAAAGTATTTTAGTAAATTACTCTCCTATTCGGGACTCCACGACAAGTAATTTTGAAGTATTTGCCTGTGTTGTGAATGGGTTTGACGAAACTAACGCATCGTCCATTGCGATACTTGAAGATTTATTGAAAGAGGGATGTTTACAAAAAAATATTTGCGGTTCCTGTCTACAAATCTAAGGTTTTTGTGTGGCGTGATGGAAAAACTGAAAACTTCCACGCAACTGCTTTGCGAAACAGCGAAGGACGTTAGTGTAATTGAAAGGGAATTTAATATATCATGCATGCAAGTGCTTAGAGACTATTTCCAAAATCTGTTCAAATAAAAAAAAAGAGTACCAAAAACTGTGTAAAATTGCTCAGGTTCTGATTGAACATGAAAGTGATATTGATAGTGTAAGTGTGCATGGCATCTCTCATTTAAAATATTGGATTGATTGGATTCATTTGTTGTTTTAAGTCCACTTTTATGCACAGTAAAGCTAATCGGGACTGGACCTACAGTTTTAAAGTGGGATCCGAACCACTATGTGCCTCCACCGGGAATCGAACCCGGGACACCTTGATTACAAGGCGACGACCCTACCATTGGGGCGACCCTCATTTAAAGGACCTGCGTGATGTAGAAAGGTCGTTCTCTCAATACATTGTTCAGAGATGATCGACGTACATTTTCAGTGGGCAATTTGGCAATGTGCTTTGTTGTTTATTGTAATACAGTAAACCCTCATTAACACGAATCCCAAGGGACCGAAAAATCAAGAGTTGGTGTTAAAAAAATTCGTGCTAAGCGGGGACTCAAATGTTATTTTTGCAATACAGTTCCTTCTACACATTAACCATTTACAATACGTATTATGTATGTCATCATAGAAAACACTACTACAGTACTACAGTAATTAACTTTTGAAAAAGTACTCACAGAACATTTTCTGGTTAAAAATTTCTGTATATTATTCTGTCGCAGACGGGAACGCAAATAGCTCGTACTGGCTACGTTTTAAAGAATAGAAAAACACATCTGAATACACAACTAAATTTGTTGGTTAAATACGAATAAGCTCATTGTTGACGCGATGATCGGGATTGACGAGCAATTGCACCCAAGTTTTAATCTTGATGTTACTCGTACCGGCTATGTTTTAAAGAATTCAAAAACACACATTTGAACACATTGTTGATCTGAATCTGTTGGTTACAATACTGTATAAGTTGATTGTTGAGCGATTTCTTACATACCTAGCAGAGGAACGACAAGAGGAACAACAGAAAAAAAAGTATGAAAAACTTTGAAAATTCGTGTTAAATGAGATCTAATGACGCAACGGACTAAAAAACAGTTCGTAATTCGTGGTAACCGAAATTCGCGTTAACCAATAAAACTTTCTATAAGATATAATACGTTACTGCTGGGAGCAACATTTTGTTCATGTTAACCGAGTGTTCGTCTTAAGCGAGTTTGTGTTAACGAGGGTTTACTGTATATAGAATGTAACAAGAATCTAACGTCCTGTTGTCACTTGTGAGTATGTATTTATTTCTTTGACAGTTTTTGAATGAAAATATTTCTGATTTTTAGCCACATATTTTCCAGCTAAAAAGGGCTGGGCCTACAGTTTAAAGTGGGATTCGCATCCCTATATGCCTCCAAAGGGTATCGAATCCTGGAACCCTTGCTTATAAGGTGACGATGATTCCACTACGCCGTGAGAGAGGACCAGTAGGCGATTGGGTTCAAAAACTGGGGGAGGGGGTGTGCCAAAACTGGGGGGGGCAAGGACAGTTTACTTTCCCTTTGGTACATAAGGTTCAGCATAGTGAGGGGGGGCATTAGTGGCAAAAAGTGGGAGGGGGCGACAGCCCCCCTTATCCTCTTCTAATCGCCGCCACTGGAGAGGGCCCACCAATCATAGGCAATACTACAATGATACCTATGTTACAGAAAATGAACTCTATGGGAGCTTTCAGACTAAAACGACAAGCGACACCTGTCATTAAAAGGTTGCTCAGACTAGGCCGTTACGCAATGGAGTGCATCGTGTCGCCTCGGTCTGTTGCTTGCGCAAGCTAGGCGAATATTTTCTTATAGACGGGGGTGGGGGGGCAGTGTAGCTTGTCGCTTGTGTTGAATAATTTATTAACGAACTAACGAAAATTTCAAACAGTAGAACAAAATAGTAACATTCATACATGTATGAAGAACAAAAAACAGATTTAGCATTACTTGCCCGACGTCCATATGTACGTATGTCACATCATCTTGCAGTAGAAAAGAAACAGACTACTGCCTGGTCAAAGTTGCCAGCTGATATTAAATCTTTACAAGCAAAGTTACTAAAACAAATATCTCCTACAATGCCCCCATTTTCCCTTAAACAGCATTATGAATAATACTCTTACAATGTTTCTCATGCAGATTACGACATAGTGATTTGGTAAATAAGCCTGCTGGATTATTTCCACTTGATACAAATTGCATTTCTACAACTCCTTCCATTATTTTCTCTCTTATGAAGTGATGTTTTATTGTAATGTGCTTGGTTCTTGATTTATCCATGTGCAATGGCTTCTTGACTGTCACTTATGATCACTGTCGGTTACACATCTGCATCTTCTAATTTAAGTGAATTCAGCATTTGCTTCATCCAAGTAATTTCATGTGCACAAGATGTTTCCATGCTACTTAACGTAATTGCAGTTTGCTTTATGCTTTTCCAAATAATAGGAGCATTTCCAAGAATGACTAAGTAACCAGTGATGCTCTTGCGATTCTCTTCGCAGTTCGCCCAATCACCATCGCAGTATGCCACCATTGGTTTACCTACACGTTGATGTGTAATGTCATATTGTTTGGTAGTTTTCACATATCGAAGAATTCTCTTGGCTGCCTTCCAATGTTCTCTATTATATTTGGAACTATATTGTGCTAGTTTACTAAGGGCAAATGCTATATCTGGTCTGGTCCTTTGGGAAAAATATAATAGCCCACCAATAAGTTCTCGTTAAGGGATATCAACTTCCTGTCCGTCTTCATCTGAGTTGGTGAGTTTGAGTTTGGTTTGAGTTGGTGTTTTAAGTCCACTTTATGCACAGTAAGGCTAATCGGGACTGGACCTACAGTTTAAAGTGGGATCCGAACCACTTGTGCCTCCACCGGGTATCGAACCCGGGACCCCTCGATTACAAGGCAATGCCGCTACCACTGCGCCATCGGGGAGGCCCCCGTCTTCATCTGAGAATTCAGGTCGACTTTCCATTGGTGTATAAGCATCCTTGGCATATTTTAATTCAAATCTATTCACCAGCTGATCAACATAATCTTCCTGTGATAATGTTATCCAACCGGTATCTAGATAATTGAATTTCACCCCTAGCAAATGTGATGCTAATCCCATATATTTAACTTTGAAACACGATTCCAAACATGTCTTCAACGACTGTCTTGCTGCTTCATTTTGTGATATGGATTGTATGTCATCAACGTATACTATTAATCTTCCCTTTTTTGAGTTTAAACTGTAAACACAAGGATCAACTTTGATTCTAATAAACCTTTTCTTTGTTAGTGTCTCATCCAAATATTCATTCCAACCTCTTCCACTTTGCTTTAAGCCATTTATATAGACTTTTTCAGTCTGCAATACAGTCTTTCTTGTTCCTTTTTTTACATAACCTTCTGTCACAGTTTCATTTATCTTTCCGAAATAAATTTCCATATTTTCAGACTCACGTAAGCTTTGTGAGTGTAACTTTCTTCGCAATTGCACGATTCGAAACTTGCTATCACGTGGTGTATACAACCTTTGTAGTTCTTCCCACACTTCTTTCGCAGTACACAAGTGTCTTATGTGCATTTGCTGTTCATCACAAATCGGAAGCGCAATTTTTGCTAATGCCTTACCTTGTCGCGTTTGTAACTTCCGTTTTTCCTCTGCATCATTTTCCACATCAGGCAAACTTCCCATTGGATCCACGATTGTCCATATATCGTTTTCCATTAACATCATCTTCATTTGGTAGCTTCATTATGCATAATTAGTTCCATTTAATTAGCATATGGTGGTAGACTTATTGCCCGACATCTTGAATCGTCACCGGTACTTTGCAAGCCTGTGTTTTTACTTCTTTTACAGTTCGCATCAGGCGCCTGGCCGTATAACCATTGATGAATTATTTATTAACGAACAATAGAACAAAATAGTAACACGAAGAAAGCTATACGTGCATGATGAACAAAAAACAGATTTGGCATTACTTGCCCGACATATACATATGTACGTATGTCACAGCATCTTGCAGTAGAAAAAACAGACTACTGCCTGGTCACAGTTGCCAGCTCATAGTAAATCTTTACAGACAAAAATACTAAAGCAAATATCTCCTACAGCTTCCGTGTGAACCCTTGTATCGCTTGTCGCTTGGGTCTGAAATCTCCTTAATGCTTTCAGTTTTGATTACCTGTAAGTTGCAATCTCTAACGTTAAAACACCATAAACAGGCATCAACATTACAGATTTCGATAGCACAGAAATATAAATTATTTGAATTGTAAAACATCACGGTTGTTCATATCTAAATCTGGATAATATTTAAATTTTTCTAGTGATGGAATCGTTTCATTAGAGCACAGACATAAATGCAAAGTGATTGTCACCATATTCCAAAGATAATCTTATTTCGTACGAAGTATAAAGGGATCCCAAAATATTCCTTGCTAGACATAGTTGTAACGCACGTAGATAAAATATATAAAACCTAGTGCAATTATTGAGACACATCTGCTACACGTTTAATTTAGAATATGTTTATCTAAGAAAATACGAATCTAAAATTTATAAAGTAGCTCGATCACTTTATCTACTCACATGTTTTTGTTCTATTCTCAATGCAATCCCCGTTCTTCATTTCTACGTTCACATGGTCTGCTGTTGAATCGTCCTAATGCCCGTGATATAGTGGTCTCCTCCTTATTCCTCGTGAAGCTGAACCTCTACATTATTCACACTGTCCTTTACTTATCGTGGTGTTCAGAGAAACGTCAACACAGACGATTTAGGGTTCTCCTGTGAATAGAACTCAGGCAACAACACATTAACAAACATGGAAGTTTAAACAAACCTATACAGTGCTATGATCTCACCTTGACATTCCCTGATGAAAATGTGTCCTTTCCAGACTGCTTGCTCTTCAACATTCAAACAAACAAAAAAAAACGTTTTCAATCTTCTAAAACAGGAACTCACTACGAATATATATAAAAAACATACACGTATATAAGGGTAAATGAAAACTTCTGCACCTACCTTACTCCGGCTAACACTTGGTCATCCTTCAATGGCTTCCATCCTCAACCGCTCCGCTCCTCTCATTGGTGGAAAGATGTCCTGTACTGTGAGACGGTCCTCACCAAGAGACGCGCTGCTGGCTACCTGTTGCTAGGTGAAGCAGGACAGATCCGACACCAGCCTCTCCCCTAGTTTATTTACTCACTACATCGGTCCTTTCTGGACATATTACGGGTTTCGGATTAGGAGCGTTAAGATTAAGAGTGACGTTGGCGTGGTAGCTGTAGGGAGAACACACGCACTGCAAAAACAAAGGAAAGGCTATGGTACTTACCTTGTACTTACCATGGATTGTTCTGTGGCCATTCAGTTACATCAGTAGTTGTATCATCTGCGTATTGAACTAGTCTGCATGGGTGGGATCCTGAAATGGAAGAATACAGTACTTCAGTTCAAGAGATTTCCGATTGAACGTTCACTGATAACACTCCGCACAATATAGCCTATACAGGGTGGGGCACGAAATGTCATTCATAGAAAATAGCATATACTGTTGGATGTTGATGTACCATATTTTTATTCAACGCGGCTTGGTTCATGCATGCATGGTTCAATATATGGCAGCCTGTAACGATGTGACGCAAGGGTATCCCGCCCCGCCCCGCCCCTGACTGTAGTTTGTTCAACATGGCAGGCAAGGGAAGATTGACGGTAAAAACAGTGATGTTTTTCGCGGAAACAAAAAGCACGATAAGTATCCAATGCTTTATGCAAGACGGAGCTAGCCCGCATATAGCGAACATTATTTTGGACTTCCTGCACAATCGTTTTCCAGAAGGTTTTCCGGCCAGAATCCCCCACTCCCCCCACGGCCTCGATATTAACCCATGTGATTTCTTTTTTGTGGGGCTACCTAGAGGAGAAGTTGTACCTACAGAGAGCTGCAACTAGGAGAAAGTGCAATCCAACGTCATTGCCTTTTTCCAGGAATTGAGAGAGGATTTGTGTCACCGAGTTGTCAATAACACGAGAGTCCGTCTGGAAGAGGTTCTACAACAAGAAGGTGGACATATTCAACATGTACTGCATACTGGCAAGCTCTCCACATTGTAGTATTTGCACTACGTATTTTGCATAATAAACATTTCTTTGTATTACGTATTTGCTTAATAAACATTTTTTTGTACTACGTATTTTGCATAATAAACAATGTACAAACCATTTTCAGTGGATGATATTTCGTGCCCACCCTGTATGTAACTGTCTTGGGCCGCTGTGGAAACGTATACAAGCGTGCATGATACAGCCAAGGAAGTAGTTTCCCGCCTGAATGACAAGTTGTGTTGTGACTTACTATCGGGCATGAAGGAACCACCAATTTGCGAAAAACAAACCACATGATCTGCTTACGCAGATGCAAGCAAGTTGGAAGTTGTCTGTCATTGACGGAAGCTGTTTTCTAGGGTAAATAGGAAGGCAGAATTTCACTTTGAATTTGTCTTAACAGAAGACTTTCCGGCGCTCTAACTTTTCCATATTTGTTGGCCACATTCAATTATTTTTTATTATTATTATTTGCTTTCTTCCCTCTTCTGCCACCTTTGCATAATCGCGAAAATCAGGGTGAAACGTCATGAGCTGTGAATGATGAAGGGACAATCACAAACGCATATGGACAGTACGCAACACAATTCCCACAGAGGATTATGCTGACCAAGTCCAGACGCCAGAGCCTTGTTACTCTGCCAAATGCAGTGCATTGTGTGCTACGTGGAAGAGTGGTTGGCCTCGCTTCTAAGAAGCGTTACCAAGTGTTTCACTATACGTCGCTCCTTTTTCTCGCCAACGAATAACCTCAATCTCATGGTTACCCCTGGAGTATAGACAACCAAATTAACATTACTGTGTAGCGGGTTTCGTAATTCCAACTGGTAAGGGGTCTCTGGCATGCTGCGCTTCCATACGTAGAAGGACAAGGGGGAGTCTACTTGCAATTCCCCCCTTCCCGTTTCGGTCTGTACTTTCATTAATTTCCTCTAATATCAGGCAATTCTCATCGTAGTGAGATCATTTTTATATATATATGTTTTGTTTATTTTTTTACAGATTGACTAACGTGGATAATTTTTGTCAGAATGAGTTAGTATTTGTATTTCTGTTGGTACTTCACTAGAGGTTATCACGCTGTACCTTTGCAGATACCTCGTATAAATTAAGTGTCACATTTACTACTTATACAGTTTCAGAATATCACAAAGATCAAATATATCGATTTTCAATTGTTTCAATAGACTGAATACCTAAGCAACATAATTTATACCGCGATAAACTAGCATTTAACGTTAAATTTGCTACATGTATGGCTGAAGCTTTAAGACTCTCTTTGTAACTGACATGTCGGTAATTATGCGATATCGGCCGAACACCTCTCACTCGTTTAATTCGTTAATTTTAGCACTGATACTTATTTATTCTGCATTGCGGTCAAGTTATGCCTTTTTCCATAAAATAGTGTCAACTTTTCATATTACGAGTCATTATTTGTCTTCCTTGTTCCGCTTGGGTAACAGACAATATGGCGTGCACTCATCATGGATCATCGCGCGTCGTGCTTGTGTTTTGTCGATTTGGAGGGGGGTATGTAGTGTTTCAACCTTCTTCACTGAAAAATACCTACTTTCGTGTTCATTATGTCATCACAAACTATTGACGGATAGCCCAAAAAAACATTCACGATAGCCCCACAAACCATTGACGGATAGCACCAAAAATTATTCACGATAGCCCCACGAACTATTGACGAATAGCCCCAAAAACCATTCACGATAGCCCCAAAAACCATTCACGATAGCCCCAAAACCATTCACGATAGCCCCAAAAACCATTCACAATAGCCCCACGGACCATTTCCGGCAAGGTTAGGTTGGGTTGGGTTAGGTTAGGTAAGCATAGTTATAAAAAGAAAAAAAATTATCGTAAAAAAAGGCACGTTTGGAAACACTGGCGAGACCACGTGACTTTCGACGCTCGCGCCATCTGCAGGTACATAATGGAAACAACGGCATAATGTTGTCGCTTTACAGAAAATGCAAGTTCCTTACATAAAAAGTGATTTTTTCTTGTTCTGCAGCATTCTATGGTGAAGTTTTCAGTTTCCGCGAAAGAAAATACCTCGAAGAAATTCGACAATGCTACAGAAACTGATTTCAGTAAGTAGTTTCTCCTGTAAATTTGAAGAAATCCGTTCGGGCGATATCATATTTACCGCAACGACTTATAAGATTTACAAGTCTCCTAAATATTGTACTTGTATCTGTAGTACTTAGAGAGATGACAATAGATGGCACGGTCTTCTGATACAGGGACTTTAAGACCAAAGCAACAAGCGACACTTGCTATTTGAAACAAACCCTTAGAAATAAATATATCTTTTCGTGCCGGAGTGATACTTGCAACGATCACTTCTTAATTATAATTTGCGATTTGAATTATAACATTAGCTTATAAGTAACGTGTAAGAAAGCACTAAGGCGAAGATATTACTTCTGCGCAATGCAAGAACGATTCAATTTTGATTATTTTTGTTACTTTCAACGCGCACACTATAGCAAAGTCAAAATTCCAACCGTTTATACAGCGCTCCAGCGAAAATGAATAACAAATCATAATTAACGGTGTATAAAAGAAATTATTACACATTTTCCACTTTTAATAGAAAGTGAGTTGTCTAACATGAAATTTACAATTGTAGTAAACATCTAATGATATTGTGAGGATCAAGTGAACCGTCACACGCTACAAGCTACATATGTCGCTTGTCTGTCACCTCGGTCAGTTGGTGAATGTTTCTCTACAGAATGGACGGTACTTATTTTCAGGCGTGCGCGCGAAATCCTTTTGTCGTTTGTCACTTCGGTCTGAGGGCTCACTAAGGAAGCGACTCTGGGTTTTCACACTGAAGTAAAAAGCGACATGTGCAGCTTGTACGAAAGGTTGCATATATTTGGGAAGGTTCATTTGCAGTGACAAGTGTCGCATGTTGCTTCTGGCCGAGCGCGTTGAGTTGTCGACTGTCATATGTCGCCACCGAAGTTCTCGGGTTCGAATCCAGTCATGGGTGGTCTTTTAGATCTAATCATCAATTATCATCATCGTCGCGAATAGCCAAAACTAACAGAAAAGCGAACTAAAACATAATACAAACACCAAGTGACTGGTGTCACTTGTAGTTTTGTCGCTTCTCGCTTGTCATACCGAACAGAAAGCTCTATTAGACAGTAACATAAGGATACTTTTTTCTGCTTTGCTGGTTAGTATTGTAAAAGGAATGTAAAATAACAACAATTCAAACATTATACTCGTGGAAATGGGCACGAAAGCTGGTCTGTACTTCAGCAAAATCTCCAATCAGAATCAGCAAGCACCACCAACTTGGAAAACCGTTCCAGAATCATCAAGGGGAGGAAAAAACTAAGAATTATCTGCTTCAACTATTATCGATAAACGAATTTAATCTCCAAAGACCTGCTAAAGTAATAACTTAAGTCTTCCTTTAGGGATTCATGGCTCGGAAACTGCGTATTAAAACTTGCCCAAAGTTCGGTTTAAGAGCGCGTCTCCCACCTAAAGTTGCGCAATGAATATTTTCTCCCTACCTTCCTCCCCGCGTTTCCTGCGTTACGCTTTTTCTCCTGAACTTTCCCAACAAGTTTCGAATTGCTCACGATATATATGTTTCCAGGAAATTTCAGGTTTCCCGAAAAAAGTCAAAATAACCTTTTTGAAATCAATATTGCGGTATTAGTGCCTCCTTAATGAAATCTGTGGTTGATAATTAGGGAAACTGAAGATGGAGCGATCAGATGTGTAAGGACAAAGGTTCCAGGTTCGAACCATGATTAATGTGTCGTTGAATTTGTTCCAGCGCCTCTTTATTTTATAATTTATAATTTATAACCCAATAGTTCGAAACGCGACATGCAATAACCGTAATAGAAAGTTTTGTTGGTTGATTTGGTATATTATAATTCGCCCTTCTGCCACACCGTGGCGGAGTGGTTAGCACAGCGCACTACGACGCCAGGGGTCCCGGGTTTAAATCCTGACCTGATCATGGGTGTTCTTTGTGAGTGTCCCTTCATCAATTTCATCATATCATCACTCGTCCTCATCTTCGCGATTAGCCAAAAGAAGCAGAAAAGCGAAGTAAAATAAACTAAATCAATCAACCAATCAATCTCTCTTTCTCCTTATTTAATTGTGTTTCTCTTTCTTGCTTGCTCCCTCTCTCTATTTGGCTTTTCCTTTATTGCTTTATCTTTCTCAATTTCTATCATTTAATCTCTATTTATCTATCTTCCGCTGTTTTTCTACTTCTTTCTATGCAAATTACCCTTAAAATGACGTAAGATTGCCATTTCTTTCGAGTAAAAAGTTATAAATATAGCCTACGAAGCAGCTATGTACCACTCATCCTTACAATCCCAGCTCCCCTCGAAAAAAAAATTCTGCGTACGCTAGTAAACAGCAGTATATTTAATACATATTTTAATGAAAACCTTGTAGTGGAACTTCAAAAATAATAACAATAAGAGAGCTAGTAGATGTCAGTATGGAGTTATTTTAATCATATGTCTTAAAAACTAGAAGCGTTAATTATTATGGAACAACGTAAAACGAGGGGTGTCAGGGGTGACTGTTCCACGTAGTACAACCTGGACTGCATTTTGCAGACTAACGAGGCTCTGGTGACTGGCTCTATGGCCAGTATAATTCTGTGTGTTGTCCTGTTTTTTTGTCCTTATGTGTGCTGAGTGCCCTTTTAAAGGCTCAGCTTTCAACCTAAGTCAGAATATTTTAAGATTTTAGTTATGGGACATTAGAGTTATGTTATTTGTTATGTTAAGGGGCTGGACCTCGTATACAGGGCGAGTCACCTAAAATTATCACCGGAAATATTTCATGAACAACAATAAATATTGAAAAACTGCTTTCGCAGATATAAAGGTATGAGAGGGGCTCATGAAATTAATGGACGCAATACGTTCAACTACGTAACGAAATACGGCTTTCAACACAAACTTAGTTTTTAAATGGAAACCCCATTTTATTTTTAGGTCATTTGATAGTACGGAAAAATTCATTAAGAATGGCGTTTGTTGCGTTGTAAAGTAAAATAGTTCTGAAGTAATTGTAACGTGAAGTTGACGCTTGAAACAAACGTTCTCACAAGTTGAGTCGTAAGATACATATCCATATTTTGACACCATTCGTGTATCGTAAAAAATATGTTACTCTTCTGCATACCGTGCGTTGTGTTTAGGAAAGTTGTTACGATCCAACAACTGCGGGTTACAAAAAATTGTGTAGTTTGTATATAAGTAAGCTTTGACAAATTATCTCAAAGGATGTGATATATCTTTCTGAGATTACAAATATTTGTACATTAAAAAGTATTAATTTTAAACATTCCACCATCAGTTACATACATAAAGATTAGTACATTAACATCTTCCTAATTTTTAATTGGCGTCCATTCATTTACGTCATAATTTTTAGTACAGCGGAACAATCAACTCTTCTCGTTTGGTCATGACAAATCTTCAAGTTTTCAACTTTCAAACTTTGCATCTTATACACGTACATTTTTATCTTTCTTTCTAATTTATTTATCAATTTTATCAAATGAAGCAAGAGCGTAACAAAGTACACGGATTAACCATACGTTTTTTTCAAACTCTGAAAAGGCCGAGGTGATACTTATCTATGGCGCGTGTAGGAAAAATGCAGCACAAAGCGTGCAGGCTGTATGCACGACGGCATTTGGACTCGGCTCTGCCGACAGGCATAGTGAGGATGCGCCTTCACGCTCAACTTCACGTTACAATTACTTGAGAACTACTTGACGTATTACAATGCAACAAACGCCATCCTTAATGAATTTTTCCGAACTTTCAAATGAGCTAAAATAAATGAGGTTTCCATTTTTAAAAAACAAAGTTTGTGTTGAAAATCGTACTTCCTTCCGTACTTGAACGTATTGTGTCCTCTAATTTCATGAGCCCCTCTCATATCTTTATATCTGTGAAAGCAGTTTTTCAATATTTATTGTTGTTCATGAAATATTTCCGGTGGTAATTTTAGGTGACTCACCCGGCATACTCAGTTCATCTAATGCTACAAAAATTTGTCATATATTCATACACGTCTCTATAAATACATTTTCATATGACTGTAAGGTACAAAAAAGGCTCTTGTTGTTCAATTATCACAGAACATACACCCAGTTACCCAAAGAAAACAAAATGATTCCAATAAAAGACTCGGATTCACGGACAAGGTTTTATACCGAAAGACGTACTTAAAGTGCGTCGCGTGGTCCATGAGACACATGCTCTGAATCTAAAAATCAGTGAGGGAAGTTGCGCCTGTGGCAAAATATGAAGCTATTGAAAAGGAGAGATGTGTGTTATTGGTTCCGAAATCTAGAGCGTTGTCATAGGCCGCAGGTTTCAGGGACTTCGCCACGCCCGTTGCGGGTTAAATTGTACTTTTACAAACAATCAACATTTTACTCTCTATTAAATGATGCGAGAGGGTGAAGTACGTTATTATTAATTATTAACGCACTGAGTATGAGATTTCCTGTGGGATATTTTATTTATTTAACTAACTAAATATTCTTGCATGTTTCATCATTTGATGTATCCTGCGACCTTTTTTGACATTAATAGCAAAAGCGAAGATAAAACAGATGAAAGATCAATACTTAGGCTGGTTCTCAAACCTTCGGTAGCGAGATGCTGACTAGGATACTCAATGCACTTGGCCGTCAAGATAGCTGACGATCCAATCACGATCAAGCTATGTCAGACCCCATTCCATATATTTTTTCTAGTAGTATGTGTCATTTATGTCCGGGAATTGAATGAAAAAGATTCAGACTACTGTTATCTAAAGCTTGCACTGTTCACTATGACTCGATGACGGAAGTCTGGTTTCAGTATGGACTAAGCCTCGTTATGGGAAGTTTGCTTGAAGTGTCAAAGGCTCGGTGTCTGGAGTATTGATTGATTCACTTGGTGTTTTAAGTGCACTTTATCACAGTAAGGCTAATCGGGACTGGACCTACAGTTTAAAGTGGGATCCGAACACGTATGTGACTTCATCGGGTATCGAAGGTGTCTGGATTAAGTCCTTATTAGGGAAATATGGTTTTCTTTGCGGTATGTGTGGATTGTATTTAGGGTGAGCTTCGGTGAGTCTCGAGTGCATTGCGATACATAATATCATTCTCTGCTCGCCTTGATGACGCAAGTAACGGTTTTGTTTTACAATACGTCGAGTAAGTGTGAAGTACCACAAATTATCTTGTCTCGGAAACGTATCGAGAAATTTCGACATATAATGTAATTTTTTGTTGTTATTAATTTTCTTTCTCGGTCTTGTCTGTTTGAGGTGAGCCCGAAAAAAATTATATTCCAATTGAATCTCTGTACCCATACCAATTGAAAAGCAAGATTGTGGCAAAAAAAACTGACCATAAGGACACGTCGACTTACTGGGGAATCCCCGCTTTCGCACCCCTTGAGAATCCCCTCCGCAAGCTTTCCTAACCATCTTTCCGCCTCGGAATAATAGTTTGAAAAGGGAAGAAGGAAAGATATGAGTAGGTGGATCGAGGAGAAGGGAAGGGATTTCCGTAAGGAACAAGGGAGAACGGAGATTTCAGAAGAGGGAAGGGGGAGTGAAAACGGGGACTCCCTATCTCTCCTGAGCCGGAAAACTGATCTCATTGAGTTTCTGCGTTTATCTTTTGTTACTATGGCGACGACCAATCAAGCGGAATTGCTACGTGCTAGATAACTTTGCATCCAATCAGGATGATGGAAATGTGTGACGTTTTAATGAAATCATATGATTGGCGGAGCGTGGCTAATGAAAGGAAGGTTGGTTTTCGTGGGTGTTGGATAAGGATTTGGGTCTCTCGCTTCCCCCTCCTTCGAAGACTCCGCTCCCCTATTTTTTTGAAGGTGGGAAATATGCAAGATATTTTGCTCTTTTCTTGGTATCGCCTTGTAGTGGCGCGTCTTACAAGAGCACTATTATGTTCTCGTCCTGAGATTTTCATTCAGGAAGATTTTTCCATTTCTGCACATATAAGGCCCATTCTTGTGTTGGGTAAAAGAAGATTGCATTTTATAATACTAGCTTTGTTACATGTATTTTAGCACTGTTCGCTATGAAATAAAGGAAATTACAAACATACAGGACAGGACCTGCATAATAAATTGCAGTTGTGTGCACGAAGAAATATGTTGTTTTTTATCAACTGTAAAATCACACATGTTAAAGAATTGGCCCTAGATTGAATTCCAGAAAACACTTCATAAGATTTTTAGCTCACGAAATTTGCTTTATCTGCAGGTATTTGTGTGTGAGTGTGTGTGAGTGTGTGTCCATATAGAAACTGTATTGCCTTTATTTTTAATTTGACTCTTCAGTTATCTTTCTCATTGTATTAGTAAAAAAATAATGATCACTGTAATAAATTGTATGACTCCTCGTATGCAAACTGTATTATTTCCATTGTATTTTCATTTGATTTTTTATTAATTTATTTTCTTTTTTTACTTTATTTCTCATTGATTTTTCATTTTTTTATTGTATATAATTAATTGTAAATAGAAACAATGACCATTGAAATTGATGGTTAGTGGAAGAGAAGGCCTTAATTTCGCCATGTGAACAAAGTCGTAAATACATCGTTAAAATTACATTATTTACAACCGTTAATATTTCGCTGTGATGATGAAGAATTACAAGCACTTGGAACTACTAATACGAAGGTCTCGGGTGTAAAACATGGTAAGTGACATTTTGGTTATTTCTGAGTTCACTAAGAAAAAAGGTTATTAGAAGCTATCCTGTAGATAAATTGTTTTCATGTCGTGTTTACAAATTTCACAAGGCTTTACTGAGTCCAATGCCAATTGTATGACATGGCAAGTTCACTCGAAATTTCAAGGATGGCACATTTTACTTTGTAACTCAAAAATTACTAAAATGTCACTTACCAAGTTTTATATCCCGAGTTCTTCAATTATAATATGATTCAATTATTATTATTATTATTATTTGCTTTATTTTACTTCGCCCTTTGTGCCACTTTTGGCTAATTTGCGAAGATGAAAATGAGTGATGATATGATGAAGTTGATGAATGGACACTCACAAACATCCATGCCCAGGCCAGGATTCGAACCCGGGACCCCTGGCGTCGTGGCGCGATGTGCTAACCACTCCGCTCCGGGGGCCGGCAAATTTAATTGTGAGGTATACTCTTCTGCAGATTTGATTTTGTAGGTTTTCTTTTCACCAACACAAAACAGTCTCTCTGAGTCGATTGTGTGAAGTATGTGCATAATTGTTTGTTTTTAAATCCTCTCTTTTCTAAGAATCCTGTGATATTCCAAACTCTATAAAAATATGCTTGCTCATATACCCTTCCAGCATTCAAGTCAATTTTCGAAGAGCTTACTTTCGTTGTTGTCTAAATATCAGTAGTAATAGATTTATGTAACCTAGCACGAAACTATTGCGGACATACTGCATATGTTCTATTATACTTCAAGCTGTTATAATCATAATAATAAGAAATGTAATTTTAATTAATTATTGTTGATCGACAATACTTTTGGGATACCCACAGCACGGGACTGGGATCAAAGTAATATATTTACACCACGCATTATAATATTTTATATAATTATAATGCTGATCGTATACTTGTAACAAAAAGAGTCTGTTACGTGTAGCATTTTCTTGATTCAGTTTAACCTTAAAAGAACACAGGACACGGTAGATTACAATTTTTAATTGTAACTTTACCTACTTATAATACTTGCATATCCAGATTTTTTATACTGTAGGTCCAAGACAGTACTATAAACCTTTTTCGAGCAGGCCTCATCCGCAGGAAGCTATCAACTCGGGTCAGCCCCGACACCTCACGACCTGTTGGGTGAGATGAGTCAAGGCAAGGATACTATAAACCTTTTCCTGCTCCCCCCAAAATAGGCAATAGTTAGGCTGGATAGTTCGATGAACTAACCGATCTCTAACTATAGCTTGACGTGAATTTAACCTGTAGCTCCAAGATAGTATTTTCAGAAATTGTACACAAACACTTTTCCGTTACAACTGATAACAGGAGAGTATGTTTTATAGGACCTTTCGTGGCTGATCGTTTGGATTGTTGTACATTTTCTTGCCCAGCTCAATAATATATAATTATGCCAATGGAAAGGCAACTAAAGCCTAAAATGCGAAACGCTACTTACAAAATGAGAAAATGTAGTATTCTCTGACAGTGTCGTCACCTATTGACACTTTTGGGAACAAAATGGGTAACACTAAGGTATAGTGAAAACACATTTCTTCAAATTTACAGGAGAAACTACTGACGGAAATGAATTTCTGTAGACTTTTGGAAGCTCGTGGAAGTGTTTTCTCCCTTCGTTCAACTTATTCGGCCGGTAAATCATGTATTTTTCGACATTAATGTATCTCCGGTGCACAATAGCTGTTGCCACCATTACCGTCGACTACGTGAATCAATTGTTCCGTGCGTTCGATTATGTAACCCCCTGTTAGTGTTGCAACCACGCGGTAGTTTTACAAGATGACGTGTGAGCGGTTTTATTTTTCAATTTAATTTTCTATGTTTGCCTAACCTAACTGAACCTAACCTAACCTTCTGTGAATGGTTTGTGGATCAATTTTCGCTTAAAAACCTTCTGTGAATAGTTTGTTCGGATTTTTTCGGTTAATAAGCGTTAGTGCAGAAACCACGCGGTAGTTTTACAAAATGGCGTGTGAGTGTTTTTTTTTTAATTTTTAATTTAATTTTCTGTTTGCCTAACCTAACTGAACCTAACCTAACCTTCTGTGAATGGTTTGTGGATTAATTTTCGCCTAAAAACCTTCTGTGAATAGTTTGTTTGTTTGTTGTTGTTGTTCGGTTAATAAGTCACTGCATATCAGCTGACGATAGACAACGTGAGTCAACATTTGCCCGCCATATTGTGTGTAAGAGAAAGCGAATTAGCAACGAACAATAAATACTTGTAATGTGAAAAATTACGCTTTTTTCAGTGAAAATAGCAAAATCCAACGTTCAAAAATGTTCCGCTATGCATAACAGGTAAGTAGAAATGTAAATAGAATTAGGAAATGAACGAGTGAAATGTGTTTTCATTATACCATACTGTTACCACAGAATGTTCAAAATGTACAAAATAGTGCTTAATGTTTCATTATGACGTAGGCTAATGTTTTGTTTTTACATGCCCGAAGGACTCAATATTTTGAAATCGTAAAGTGCAAAAAAATGTTTCAAGTTGTTCATCAAGGATAAGTAAGAGAAGTAGTAGTAAAAATAATACTGAACAGTGAGCGATGGCCTAATGGAACTATAATTATAGTTTATAAATTAATTATTATAAATTATATACTATAATCAATAGGATTTGGTGGGGATGGATTGCACTAGCAAGATACGTTAATCAGGTTTAACAGATGAAACCTTTATTCTCAGTTATGACACTACAGTTGCCAAAATAATGGTATCTTTTTTAAGATAAAGAATTGCAGAAAAAGAATTGATTACACAAGGTTGTTACGAAAGGTTTCAGTACCTTCAAAGCCCTCTTTCAAACTTCCAGAAAGTTTTATTGGATTTTACATTAAGAAGTTGTGTGTAACAATCAACATTAACACGTTAACTGCCATGTCTATCATAATGACCGAAACTGGCGCCTACCAATCACACCATGGTGGTCATTATGACCAAAATATGTGGCTTCACTTAGTTGTGCCTAGGGTGCCGTCAGCCACGAGTATAACAATGCTGCGGATAAGACATGACCAGAGTAAGATTTCATATCTTTCCAGGAACTTATATCTTACATTTATTATTGTTGCTGTTGTTATACAAATTATAAAATTAAAATTGAATTGAAAGTACTTCGACGTTGTGCTAAGTTCAGGCTTCACTCCACTATTTAAATAGAAACTGGATTCACCTTATATCCTTTCCAAAACAAATAATATTTTGTTGTTAAACAGTTGTTTGTCTTTTTGTACTTTTTCACGAAGCACATATATGAGAGACCACTGCTGAGTGTTCAATGTGTGTGCGTTGGGTAAAAGAAAATCGCTATGCAACCTGAAGTTCTACTATTTACAAGACAAAGCGTAAAAAAAATACGAAATCATGTAGTCAGTTTCTTGTAATTACCATATAGCTTCCATTACATGATAGGAGCAGTGGCGGTGACTAGGGGGCCGAGGGGGGCAGTTGTCCCCCTACTTTTTGCCGCTTTTGCCCCCGCACTATGCTAAATCTTATCTACAGAGGGAAATATGCTGCCTTTGCCACCCGGTTTTGAAATAGAAGGTGCATAAACAACAACGGAAAACAACCAGCTCGATACAACTCGCGTTAAATAATTTCCCAGGCACAACATATACTGAAAGCAACTAAATTTTTGTTGCAGTGCGATTTTGAGAACAAAGGAAGAGCAAGTAGGCGAGAAAATAAAACTGTTTTTATGAAAAATGCTAAAACAAAATTAAAATACATGAAACAACAAACACTGAGCTGTAGGTAATTATCAAAAACGCCACTGGAATAAACAAAAGTACAAACAATTTTTAACAACAATGGTGATGAAAGAAAGAAAACAGCCGCGTACAGATTGCCGCCACTACACGAAAGTAAATGCGATTTCTCTTTCTGGATGGATTGAATGTTGAATGCAATAATAGCGGTATCACTTCAATACCTAACATTCTACGCTCGAAGTGACAACATTGTCTTAATGATTACGGCCCGTTTTGTCTTATCCCGTTTCGCCATATTGCGTTTTCACCTCCCCCGATACAATTTGGCGTGATTTATGTGACACTAACTTTCTAAGGCGAAACGGGACATCCCATTTCGCCTTACGCTGTTTCATATTACTAAAAAAAAATTCCCACCAGGGAATATTATCGACATGAAGGATTATTATTATTAATGTATTATTAACCTAACCTAACCTAACCGACAGGACAATGGGAACCAAGGCAGGCAACATCACAAGCTCTGCGCTCCCATTATGAATTACCCTTCAGGTCGATAATATTCCCAGGTGGGAACTTTTTTGTGTGTAAGCAGAAACAGGATAAGGCGAAATGGGATGTCCCGTTTCGCCTTAGAAAGTTCGTGTCACGTAAATAATTTGAAATTCTATACCTGGAGGTGAAATCGCAATAAGGCGAAACGGGAGGACACGGTCTTAAAAGCACAACGTAATATGTTTCATTATGTTGAATATAAGTTTTGATCAGGGGGTGCTGAAGAGGGTGCGGAAGAAAAGTAAGGGGTGCACAAGCACCTCTTTGCACCCCCTGCCAATAACCCCTTGGCGCAGGAGTCTGTGCAGCAAGCGAACGAAAACAACTCCTCTGCGCAAGTAGTGTCTCGAGAGGGCTCGACAAACGAACAGGTGGGAGGGAACGGGATTACGTGGAGGGGGAAAGGAAATTGCAGTTCCCAACCATTGCAGCAGCGTGTATTGCTTCGCTCCGCCTACTCGCTTTCTCCCCCTTTATGCGCGGCCCTGCCCCAGAGATTCCCGAGGTAGAGTATAATTATGCAGCAAGAAACGTCACTAATGGACGAATGATGTTTAGCTTGATAGTCTGCTGTTCTGTAAATCTTTTAATAGAACATCGTAAATATTAGAATAACAAAGTATGTTCGCTTCCCTATCCTTTACAAAGCTGCAACTGTATTGGACGGCCAGTTTACACCAATACGAGTGCATGATACGAAGTACTCGGATGACAAGATGTAGATTTGAATCCATGATGGACATAATACGATATATATATACACGCATTGTTTCGCGTGCACTGCGTGAAGGGCAAAGCCTAACGACCGCCGTTACACAAATCGGCGATTGGTTGTATATCTTCCGAACTGGAGTCCTTTGAAAGAAATTGGGGCCACTAAAACCGAACAGTTTCCGTCTGATGAAGGATGCAGGCAGATATCTACTGATTGAGACTCGAAATCTGGTCCTGGGTAAATCATAGTTATTTTTAAATCCCTTCATTTTTTCACGTATCATCCAGTCATCCCCACAGTTGTGATTAACCTAGAAAAAGACGTAAAATAACAAAAATAAATTTTAAAAAATCATCAATATCCACACCCATGTTTGTCTTGGAAATGGTAAACATAAAATAGATTTTTGTTTCTTATATTAGAGCCGCGGTGGTCCAGTTCGTAAGGCGTCTGACTGTTACGCGGAAGAACCGGGTTCGATTTGCAGGGTGGCGTGGTTTCAGGTGGTGAATTTTTCCGGCCATGTCCCTGCATACTGAGGTCATTGTTACTTTAAGCCTCTAAGCCCTAGGGACATCTCTGAGGGGTGAGGCTGGTGGAGAGTGGTGCTGATCAGGTCAACTCCAAAAATTCCCTAGATCGCGAATGTGTAAGGTTATATCCCCGCCACCACCCATATATCTCCAGGGCACATGCAATGTGCAAGGAGTGGCTTAACCATTTATAATTCCATTCTCATCAAGGTGTGTGCCTCCTTCAAAATCCTATGACGCAATGCGCGTTAAATACCCTCCCACTGGGGACCCATGGTGTTGAGACCACAAATGTTGGAAGAATCACTTCCTACCTCTAGTAGGAATGACCATGTCCTGATAAAATTTTATCCTAACATCGGATAGTTTTCGGATTATTCCGAAATCTTAATTATCCGGACATCCCACAGGTCTATTCGGATTATCTTAATTATCCAGATATTCGGAATATCCTATCCGGATGTGTGCAATATCAGGACATTTTTATTGTTTATTCGTTTTATGGGCTATCAACATATTCTTTTATTAGTCATTTTCGTATTTCACTGTACGTATTTTCCACACATCCATCAAATATGTTCTATCTGAATATCCGACTTATTTGAATTATCCGAATGGCCTAATTATCCGGATTTGTAAATTATCCGTAGCATCCGAAACGGATATTGAATAATTTGAAATCCGGATATCCGTTAATCTCTAGGTGCCTCTCTGGTGGCATAGTCCTGCCCAGGAGAGTATATTGTAGGCTAGCTAAAATACAGAAGAAGTTGAAGTTGGTGACCTCATTTCTTATGAGTTGGCAACCTGATTTCTTTGGAGTTGGAAACCTGATTTCTTATGAGTTGGCAACCTGATTTCTTATGAGTTGGCAACCTGATTTCCTATGAGTTGGCAACCTGATTTATTATGAGTTGGCAACCTGATTTCTTATGAGTTGGCAAACTGATTTCTTAGGAGTTCTATTCATAGTCTAGGACCACGTGACATAGTGAGATAGCCCAAATCTTGGACTCAGTATAGCCACTGGTCCTAACATTGTCGCCTTGCAATCAAGGCGTCTCTGGTTTGATCCGCGTGGTTCGTAGGTCCAGTCCCGGTTAGCCTATCTGAGCATGAAGTAACGTTAAAAGACACATTGAGTCTTCTTTGAAATTTGGCGCCAAAAAGTGGAAACGCAATCCGAGTGGTTTTCCGGACGATATAAGCATTCCGCCACCTGAACGACGCGATACGTGTCGGCAAAGGGTTTTTTGTCGGCGACATGTTGAGCTGTTGATGGCGTTCCCCTGCGCAGCGGAATAACTTTGCTCTCTCTCTTTCTGCTCACCTCACCCTTCGCTCTGTTCGCATGCTCTCTCTCTCTCTCTCTTTCGCTCTCCGTGTCTCACTCCTGCCACAGAGAGGGAGGAGGGTCACACAGCTGACAACAGTGCAACCGGCAACAGTCTCTGCTCGTTCATCGTCGGCAGAGCAACATACTGGAAGATCTCCGCAGCGGACCTGCCCGAAGATTGTCGACAGCCGAGCAACTCGTCCACTTTTTTCCAGGAATCTTTGACGTCAGCAGTCATCCAACTTGCACAGGTATGTCACTTTTCTTTTACACGCCTAGAGAGCGTCGCGGCGCCGATTCATCATCCTCAAGTTGTCGACACGGAAAAAGCGAACGCGCTTCGACTAATCGAATCGTAGTGCATGTTTAATTGACTTAACTTTCTTCTGTAAAAATATGGCCGCCTCTTCCTTTTTTCTTCATTGCCCGCATATCGCGCTACATTAATGCACACTTCAGGCGATGCCTAAGCTGGACAGGGAACCCTTAAAGGAAGGCTGGGGGATGGGGGAGAGAAATAAAACGAAGGGATTGGTTGATGATGACCTGACGGTGCTGAAGGATCTCCCGAAGACGTGACGGAGCGAAAAGTGGGCGGAGTGTGCGAAAGCGGAAGAAAGGCTAACAATGTGTGAATGGGGGAGGGGGGGGTTAGAGGGGGGGCTCATCTTCAAGGGTCAATGGAGTGGACATCGGATTTTGAGAGGGATCCCTTGCGTTTTGGCACACTTCGTTACCTTCTGTGAATTGCTTGCTCCACTTTTGGGTCTCTTCGGAACGGGCAGTGTCTCTTAAGTTGGTCAACACAAGGCGAATAATTTCCAAGCTTCAGTCAGGAATTCCACTATTTTGCAAACATAATCCGAAGTTTATAAAAATGAGTTTTCTTCGATATGGAATCACTATTTTGCTTTGCGATATTACTACCTGAGCAGACGTCCCAAGTTCAAATTGTACCTCATAATCATTTTCTACCTAGAGACTTAAAAAAAGCGACATAAAATAACAGAAATAAAAAGTACAAAATAGGGTAGCAGCTAATCAAATGGCCTTTGGTTCGATTCCCAGTGAGGTCACATTTCACGGTTACGATTCCAATCGAAATATAGACGCAGGTCAGATTACAATTTCCATTCAGAAAATGAGATTTTATAAAAATTACATCAGTGGAAACATAGACATTTAAACGTTACCATCTTAAATAATGTCACAGATGCTGACCTCAAAAAGTTTCGAGTAATTTGTAGAAAAACTTTAACTTCACATCTTCACATCTCCGTGAAAACATAAACTAAGTATTCGGATTATCTTTCAACATTGTTTTTACATTCCGAAAATTCCTTAACGTAGAATCAATATTGTTCTCACAAAAAGTTTGAGCAAACTTTGTTTGTTGTCAATTTCATTCTCAAATTGGCAAATTCAAAATTTTGTGAAACGTGTCCCCATCTGGCGTCAAACTCTGAATCTCTTTATTACAAGGTGATAGTGTTATGACTACGCCACCGGGGAAGCCATTGTTTATTTGTTTATTGGTTACTGACGTAATTACATCAATATTTGAATAAAGACACGTGCAAAATACACTGTTATGAAATAAATTTAGTAGATTTTAGAATTATCGAGGACATTCTATCTTTCGATTCTCATATGCCTAAGTGTCTCTTAGAACAAAAAAATGTTGGAGTTTTTATCCAATTCAGAGACCGATAAATAAACATTTGGTTGTAGAAGTTTGGTCCGAGACGTCCTAAGTTTGATTGCTATCGGGCATGCATTTTTCATCATGTTGGTCTAGCATTCTTCTTTGTAACTGATCAGTCGTGGTTGATTCGTGATGCATTGTTTGGGCTCTTGACCACTGTTTTATACCAACGTTTCAGGAACTCGCTTTATTCCCGTCTTGAGATTAGTGTAGTGTTATGTGGTCATGTGGCGGCAGTTCCCGAACGGAGGGTGTGTTTGGGGACAGTCATCATGAGAGGTGATATCTGGGAAGATTATTTAGTGGTAACAGAGGCTTCATCTTAATTAGCTTCGTCGTTAAATAAACCATCCACTTATTTTATTTCAATTTCCGTCTTGCACTCAGTTTCAAGCAATCAAAGTTGGTCTGTCTGCTCATATTACTTGAAAAGGTGCAACCTCAGCCACCGCTAAGTAATCCTCGCTTACCACAAACATTACTGCTTTCTCCAAATATAATCTGTATTCGAGGACTATCCATATAACCATATAACACCAGGGCTTTAGTCGAGGGTATACTGCGGTATGTATAGCTATGCCGTATACCCTCTTGTTAGGATAACTCTTTAGTGTATACCTTCGACTTTCGTTTCGTTTATAAATTTATTCATTTGGTCATTACTTCAGCGAACTTTTTGTGGTCAAATACATATAATGTTATGTGATCGGGAACATAATGTTGCGAAGGCCCACCAGCTGATTAGTTTCAGCGTCAGAAATATGAAGAGATATGGTTGGAAATCTCTCATGCTGCAAATGACACTAATTCAAGAGTTTGTGCAAAACGTTCTAGTAACAATTGTGGTGACGTATCAAAATAGGCACTTTGGAGTGTTTACGTTTAATGTAGCCTTTACATTTAAATGCAATCAATAAAATACGCGTTTCATATTATTTTTATTATAATAAATGTAATATGTAATGTAATTCTCTATTGTAATATGCCTCTTTTATGCCAATCATCAACATCAGTATTCTGTCATGAATGACATTCATGTTCTAAGTGCATTACTTTCTGTTGTGTATTTGGAACACATGCAGATCTCACACAAGGTGTCGAATACATTATAAATGATATGCACGCATAATTCAACATTATTTAATTGACCACAAATTACCATTCAACAAACTATAATGAACTCCATTTATACAAGACAAAATGCAATCTCTTATTACCCACATCTCAACAATTTCAAAGGTCTTATAAGCGCGCGCACATACGACACTTTCGTTCATATCATATCATATCATAATCCAAAGTTGATGGGAACATGGTCTCCACCTAATGTTTTGTGAAACTCAGCGCATACCTTTTGAAAATTGTAGGAAAACAGACAGCATTGTATAACACCCTACACTATCCTGAACATGGAGGCAGAATGAATTTCTGAAACGTTGCTACATAAAAACCAAGTACAATGGTTATAAGCTCAAACAATTCTTCATGGTTTAGTATTGTCATGAATGGAACAAAGAATTCGAGGTATGGTCTAGCAAGCCAACAACGACTGGCGAATGGAGTCGACTCGCTGAACTCCCACGGAGAGCTTTCGAAATGTCGTAGGGCCGAAATAATGTGTACGTCCCTGTGTCAAGTAAAAGAGTGTCAAAACTGGCATTGCACGCAACGATTATTAGCTAGCGGATCTGCGGTTTTGCTAGGATCTGAAATACTGAACTATAAACACGGAAAACAAAATAGATCAAATTTAACATATTAACGTCAAAGATATCAACTGACATAGCTGTGCGTACAATTGTTTCTTGGTTCGTCGTTGATCAAAATTGATGCATTGTTAATTCATCAGCTGAACACGACACGTTAATATGTATCAAGACACACACTGCAATGCTTTTTTGTACTTCAGTCAAACTTTAATGCATTAAAGCGTTTCTATTGAATTATTAATTGATACAACTGGATTCTTGTCCATGCATTTTCTTCTATTCCTCTTATCATTCTTGTAAATTTATTGCTAAAAATCTGGGGGAAATGTTCTCTCACACAGAAAGTTGAAAATTACTAATATTTACTACGCTACGCAATATGTAACATTATTTTTGCATTTCGATCAAGTAAACCTTATTGAAAGAATTCTCATGGAGTAAATGTATTTTAAGAATTCTTTGGAAGAAAGACTATAAAATACATTATGCCTTTTTATGGCTCGAGTAATGTATTAATAATATTTAGACAATGAGATGAATATTAGTGCATATTCAATGTATGATGCATTTAGATGTTAGCTTGAAGCTACAACTTTTATGCACCTCTTTGGTTTTGTTAATGATGTCACTTTTCTTTGGTTAAGTAGGATTGCAAGACAGGTTAGCATTGTAATTCTTCGTAAGTAATTGCCACGGGGCGTCGCGAGGGTGACATTGTCATCCTTCAATTGTTTATAGAAAATGTAAAAATGCATAAACCTTAGGGTTATGATAGTAGATTTTGTACTAATATGTACGCGTTAACTCGAAATGTAGAGTAAAATATACAAATAAAGTTCTGAGAGATTTTCAAATCGGATTTTCAAAATTCCAAAAATATGTTCTTTAGAACGAGAGGTCAAATGACGTAAGTTGTTGGCCAAAATGTTCCGTTAAGTTTAAAATATTTTTGTGGGTTGACATGGTTGAAGTTATATTATTGTGATGCGGTTCTGACGCTTTTGTCTAATCGCGACATTGAGGATGAGTGATGATTATATGAAATTGATGAAGGGACACTCGCAAGGAACACCCATGACGGGCTTAAGTATAATTGCATAGTGTGCTGCGCGAAACTTCCTTTGCTTCTGCTGGTGAAGTACCGCGTCTGTAGTTTTAGAAAAGAAATCTAATCTACTGTCACGGAAAGCCAGTCGATAATCAGTCAGAAGCCATGGTTTCTGCAGCAAACCAGGTGCGACTAAATATTGTAGGATTGCCCGTACGTCAAAGGGACACACGTCGAAGCGTACTGATTCTATCAACAAATGTGCTACTGATTTATTTCTAAAAATGGATTGAGTTGCTCGCATTTTCTGGTCCGTTCTTTAACTGTTTAAGTAACATACGCTATATTTTACCAGCAGGACAAAATAAATAGTTCCGGTCGGCATACCTTGCCGCGAATAAATTACTAAAAACTAGCAACAACCTACTTAACATGGAAATTAACATTGAAGTCAGATGGCACAACGTTCCTTTAATACGGACAATGTCAATAATATACTAATAATAATAATAATAATAATAAATTTTCTTTATTCAGCGGGCGAGGTTCAGCCAAGGGCTGCTCTGCCACCTAACCCTTGTCAATATGATAATACATATGAGATTATTATAAACTTATGGAGCAGTAAGCTAAACGTAAATAATAATAATAATAATAATAATACAAATAAAAAAAATTAAAAATTAAAAAATGAAGAAAGAAAAAAAATACATAGGAATTAGTTGCATACAAAAAAAGAAGTGTAACTAGAAATACAAAAGACAATAGTAATAATAATACAATAATACAATTCCTTTTAGTGAGTGACTTGATACCTTCAGTATGTGCCCCGACTCTGCCATTGTTCCATTAACAGCAGATCTTTTATTTTCCCTTTGAAATATAATGGGTTGTCTACACTAGAGATATTTACAGGCAATGCATTCCATGCTTTGGGAGCCGAAAAGGAGAAAGATGATTTGTAGGCCGTGGTAGAGTGATGGGGTAAATCGAAGTTGTTCCGCTTGCGGGTAACATACTGATGGATTTCCCTACGGAAATGCATCTTCTCAAACAGGTACTGCGGTTTACCTTCTGTCAGTATGCGGCGTATAAAACAGAGATAGTGCAACTTCCTTCTGTTTGCCATGGTAAGAACCTGATTATTATTTAAGAATGGAAGAATATGATCGGATCTTTTTGCTTGAAAAATGTATCGGAAGCAGGCATTTTGCACCATTTGTATTTTTTTACTGAGCTTTTGCGAGAGTTGAGGGCCGTAAACATTATCACAATAGTCGAACAAAGGGTAGATTAATGCTAATTTGTATTGACTGAGAAACGGGTTGATTTTCTATTTGTGTTCGGTTACTCTCAAAGTGGAATTCCTACCACTTAGATTAATCGTGACGATGGAGATTAAAAGACAAACACGATGAAATCAGTGTGGACTCGAACCCACAGTCTTGGACAGCGATATTGCGGTTGAGTACTCAAGACGCTCGCCTGACGGACGGGGTTTTTCACGGCGTTCAATAACAATGTTTGTTCAATTTGAAATCTAAGATGAAATAAATTAATAATTAGAGTGAAGTAATCAGTTCTTGCATACGTTTCCAAATGTTTGTTCTTGTAATTTATACGTATATGTATGTGTGTGTGTGTGTGTATGTATATTGTAGTGCATACTTTTGTTTTAAAAAGAGGGAATCATCCTTTGTAGTGTATCTAATAAAGTTGCAATTTGTACATTTGTCGCCAAGGGTAGGTGAATGGCCGACAATCAAACAAAGGATCTGGGTTCAAATCACAGCTCGGACAAGGATGTTCCATCCCGTTCAGCTCTTCATGAATTTCATCTGATCATGATTCATCCTTATCGTTGCAATGAGGCTAAAGATTTAGTAAAGCATCACAAGATAAGGAAATCACAAGGAAAATACTACGACAGGCACTATTTTCACCTTTTTTAAAAGTTAAGCTCGGTAGTGAAAACTCTGAACCTTAGTTCATTGGCGTAACTTTTAAGGACTGTTCGACGATAATTTCGCCGTAATTAATGATTATTTTAGATAGTGATAGCCTTACCCGAGCCCCCCCCGACAGTGTAGTGGTTACGCTGTCGCCTTGTAATCAAGAGATCCGAGGTTCGATCCCCGGTGGAGGCACACTGCACAGTGGTTCGGACCCAATTTACACTGTAGCTCCTGTCCCGATTAGCCTGCGTGAGCACAAACTATAAATTATACGTATCTTAAGTTCAAATTAAATACAGACACTAGAATAACGTGTTGGACAAAAACTAGATATCTCGACATACTGACGTACACGTATCTCTGGCTGTTGTTGAAGAAAGACCAATGAAAAACTCCTAGCATAACTGTTTTTGTTTTGTTATTTATATTAGCTAATTCTTATTTTACTTCGCGTTTGTGTCCCTCAATCGCGACGATGAGGGTGAATAATTTGAAATTGAAGTAGACACGCTCTCAAACCCATGCACAGACCGGCACTATAACCCGGAACATTTGGTATCAAGATCACGAGTCGAACACTCAACCACCCCCACTCGGTAATCTGTGGCGGAGTGCTCAGCGTAGGACGCTATGAATCCAGACGTCCTAGGAATGAATCCTTGTCAAGGCGCGAGAGTGTTGCTGTGTTTGTTCCATCATAACTCATCAGTTCATTCTCATCGCAAAATTTCGAAACAATACAAGTAGAATTATAAAGATGTGTCCTGCATTGCCTCATCAAAAACTGGTTCTCAATGTTGTGCTTCTTGTATTGGTCGCGATGTTCGTGTCTTTTGCAGCTATCTTTACCCGGCGTTGCCCGGGTATTTATTTATCCCAATCTTCTATTAGACAGGAAATTAATGAATTCTAACTATAGTGTAAAATGAACTTGGAGTTGAACAGCATTGGGAGTGTCACTATTCATCTCAGCGGCCCCGAAAACTATGGATTCCACACTACTATCGGTCGTTTTCGATTATTTTTACATGTCACCCCCTTCCCACCCCCACCCCTAGGGGTGCCAAGGGTGTCTTGGAGTTGAACGGTATTGGGAGAGTCACTATTCATCTTATCGACCCGAACAACTATGGATTCCACACTAATATAGGTTGTTTTCGATTATTTTTACATGTCACCCCTTCCCATCCCCCACCCCCAGGGGTGCCAGGGGTGTATTACCCCCACAGTATTTCTTTCCAGATTGTAAGTCATATGTACCAAGTTTGGTCATCGTAAAAGTCACCAATTAGCTTAGAGACTCCGAAAACTATGGATTCCACACTAATAGGTCATTTTTGACATTTTATTTTTCACCTCCTCTTACCCTCCATCCCGATAGGTGATGAACTTGGAGTTGAACGGCATTGGGAGTGTCACTATTAATCTTAGCGACCCCGAAAACTATGGATTCCACTCTAATATCGGTCGTTTTCGATTATTTTTACATGTGACCCCTTCTAACCCCCACCCCTAGGGGTGCCAGGGGTGTCTTACCCCCACAGTATTTATTTCCAGATTGCAAGTGATACGTGTACCAAGTTTGGTTGAAATCGCTCCACGCTCGAGAGTTATGTCAGAACAAACACACACACACGCACACATACACACATACATCCATCCATAGATATTAGATTGATGAAATTCTTATTAATTTTGATAGCAAATAGGGAAAATGTAATGGCTTATTTAGATATGTGCATGATAATGTCTCAAATACTCAAAGCATTACCGTTAAAATGTAATGAAGGTTTAAAATGGTTCAACTTATAATCACGTACATATTATAAATCGAACCACTAGTATTATAGATTAGACTCCCAGTGTTGTAAATTGTACGTACCACGACTAGTAATGTTATTAGCGGATTTAATGGGAGAAGTACGGGGCACGTGCGTTTCCAAAATAGAAGACTAATTATTTTAAAAAGTATTGATAGGATTCTGTTACTACGGAAAATGTTGGAGCACTACTTTTTCAGAATAATCCCGCCTACCCGATGGCGCTGTGGTAGCGTCGTCGCCTTGTAATGAAGGAGTCCCGGGTTCGATACAAGGTGGAGGCACATCTCACTTTAAATTGTAGGTCCAGTCCCGATTAGCCTTACTGTGCACAAACGGACTTAATACACCAACTCAACCAACCAACCAAGTAAAAGAATCCGGAATACATTAATCGGGAGTACATTTACTAGTCAGTTATATAAGTGGACACCGGAAATGAAATTTGGAACTTACCGGTTACAAGGCCCTTACACAGCGGACACAAAGCAGGAGATCAATATTTTCCATGTCTGTGACAGTTTCACCTGACGAGATAAATTCTCAAGCTTATCCCTTTCTGTCATAATTGTTAATATAAATAACTAACAACTACAAAATTCTACAAATTCTATCACCTTGTAATCAAAGATTGCTGGATTCGTTTCCTCATGAAAGTTCAGATTCCACTTTAAAGGTCCGGTCTCATTTAGTTTATCTTACTACAAATTGGCCTTAAAACAAACCCTTGTAATTGTCCTCAACTTAATATTACATTACACGCGTACACACATACACACACATGAGGTCGTAGAGAAAGAATTACACACAATGTATTGGCATCATGTGCTTACAGCATAATCTGCGCTTTTCCCAGAAAAAAACTAGATACGCCTATGAATTGGTTTCCATTGATTGATTGATTTAGTTTATTTTACTTCGAATTTCTGCCACTTTTGGTGAAGATGATAATGAGTATTGATACGATGAAGGTGATGAAGAGAGACACAAACAACACCTATGCACAGGCCGAAATTCGTACCCATGTGCCCTGGCGTCATCTATGAATTGAAGCATTAGTAAGAGAAAAATATACGTGGCCATAATATACGAACTTAAACTATTGGAAAATAAGAAAAAAATATTTTCCTTTATGCAAGATGTAAGCGATTTATGGTTGTTTAAAAATTGCTTTTAGAAACAACAAAACGTCGAACAGAATAATGTGGGTGAAGTAAGGAAACCATAAACTTTCATGATTTTAATAGCTACAAACAACGTAAAACAATACCTTCTTTGTATTGTTACAATTTCATTTCAGAATTGGCAACAGTGATGTGCGTCTACGTGTAAACAACGATAGTCTACATTCAACACTTAGACTATTTTATACACGTAGATTACGTAATCTATGTAAACAACATGGCGAAAGGTGATAACTTAGCAAAGGGCGCCGTGGAATTAAAAGAAAATTATACTGCGGATCAGTTGCCGATGTGTGAGAACTTTTCATACTCTTCCTTCCAAACTCGAACAATTTCTCATCCAGGAAGAAACCTAATATAGGAAATATTCTAGTGTTTTATGGGGGGAAAAAACATTTTTGCCTCACGACTGCCATCTGTTGTTGTTTTTCCATACTATTTAACTTCTTCAATAGTTGGTAATAGAAGAGAAGATAAATTTTGTTGTAAATGGGATTCTTTTCATTTCGTTAGGAACCAATATAGTTGAAAATGTCACTTTCCTTTCGTGAAACCCCTGAAAATTAATTTTAATGCACTTTAGATTGTCTACGTAGTCTATGTAAACTACAACCCAATGTAATCTACGCTTAGATTACGTGTAGACAACGCATGTAGACGTAAACTTATAGTCTACGGCACATTACTGATTGGCAACTGCTGTCTACACTCATCGAAGTAAACAAGTTTCTCCTTTCAGACATGTACGGAAACAGACAGAACTTCAAATACGTGTCATTTTCTCTGCCTTGTTCTCTTCGCAGATCGCGCAACACCAGCTAGTCAAGGTTTCATACATTGTAAATTTAGCAAATTTCTTGACATGGCCTCCTCTAGGTATCTTGTCTGAAATAATGTATTTTATGATGATCACTACAGTGATGAATCGCGGCTTCTGTTTCACTTTTGTAAAATTGGAACGGCTGATAGTAAAGCTAGTAGCAGGCACATTTGATTTTTGTTGCTTTTATTTTTGTGTTCAGCGCCGCTTTTTTGCCACTTTTGGCTAATCGCGACGATGAGGATAACATGATGAAGGGACACACACAAAGAACGCTCATGCCCAGGCCGGAATTACAGCCCGTGGCACGTTGTGTAATAGTAGGCAAATTGTCCATCACCATGTTTATTGGTTTTGTTTCCGCAATGTAGGGTTCAATAACTGAAACAAAAGCATCAATAAGTATACAAGAATCTCTACTCCAGGATAAATACAATTTAATTCCATAAAACACACCTAGAACAAAGAATGAAAAATTAACGAAATTAGCAATAAATTTACTTACTGTTATCTTTTTCGCTGAGTGAACAAACGAAAACCAAGTATGTTGCGTTATTTGGTGTTGATTTTTCTAGTCAGTAGTCAAATATATCCTCAGCTCTAAGATTGAAAAATCATGTAGGAATATAAGAAAGATAAAACATACATAGAATATCCGGAAGTCGGATCTTTATACTTCGCAAAATGACACATCCTGTTCCTCTCACCTTCACAGATGTCTCAGAAAGACAATGCTTTCAAATGCTCCGCTTTGGACCTATTTTCACAGTCGAAATCATGTATAAAAAAATCTATTGCAAATTTATTTTCTGTATGTATTACAAATGCCATGTCTTTGTTAAATCATAATACAGTAGTGTCCAGTGGTGGATCTAGAAGTTACAGTTGGGTGGGGCGGATTTCAGTCGGAAACTCACATCACTCAGAATATATTCTAAGCTACACTTGTACTGTTTTATGCAAACACTATACAGTACTGTAAATAGGAATCAAGATTACTTCCATGTTTTAGTGATAACAGTATTGTCTTGCGAAAATTGGGCTTCCTGCTGGAAAAAATGGTTATTATTGTAGGTTCAGTTCCGATTAGCCTATCAAGTGTATAAAGTGGGCTTAAATCAAACTTTAAACAATATTCTCGAGCCTGTTAAACTTGTTGATTCAGACAGAAGATTCCAATAATAATCCATCTTTTTTATATACAATTGTTTTGTTACTGTTGGTACTGTTATATTGTTTCCTTCGGCTCTTTCGATTTGCCATAGGTTATTTCTTAATAGACGGAGGTTTTTTGTTCATTTTTTTTAAATTCCAGGTAGTCTCAGTCCATTCCAACTCGCATTATCGGAACTCTACTGTACGCTACGCGAATACTTAATATGCACGAGCATATCGTGGAAGCCACTTAAAATACTTCGTTATATCAAACTAGATGTCAGGATATTCCTTTCTGCGATTACGGTATTCGTTATAAAGGGAAATGAAGTACATAAGAGTTTATGTAAAGGAAAGGAAATTCCATAAATGAATCTGTGCAAAAAGATTTTCAAGTTTTAAGATGAAGTGTGTTCAAAATTATGAATAAAACACTTTAACAAGGGCATTCCGTACTATTTCGATGAGGTACTTCTTAAATAATCTCGTTGTGAGAATCGAAATACTGGTAAATAGCTAATTTTCGCTTATAGCCAGATATCAAATTTTAAGGGTAGTAAGAGAAATGGTGTGTTTCAAAAGTTGTAGGCCTACTTGAACTCATCACTATACTAGAATTCCCCTAAAATTAGAGTTAAGTTATGGCCGTAAGATAGCGCCCTGTTTCAAGTGTTTGTTTTCTCGCCATTGCTGGTCATAGAATACACTATCCGAGACATAAAACATATATTGTGTCTGTTTTACAGCGACCACACACTAGCGGACAATTTTTTTGCATGAAATCATCATCGGTAGAATTAAAACAGAATTTCCAATCGGTCAGTTGAATCTTCAACTACACTCTGTTTGGGGAATCTCTGGAGCGAACGAGCGAAAACAAGTCTCTGCGCAAGTAGTGACTCGAGGGGGGCTCGACCAATGAGGACGTGCGAGGGAAAGGGATTGCGTGGAGGAGCAAAGCGACTGCAGCTCCCAGCTGTTTGTATCAGTGTGTACTGCTTCGCTCCAACCACCTCCTTCCTATTCTTCCATCACAAGGCTCCCTTTTCTATAGTTTCCGTATTTATACAATAGTATTAATAATGTTGACTTTTCTTGACAGAACAGTTTCTGACAATTGTTAGCAAAGTATATGTAAGTTTTATTTTTTTGCCATGCTAGATTGATTTGTTTTAGTTGTGTTGTCATTTCAGCTGCTCTTTTAATTTCTGTTCAAAATGATCGTTCAGTACTGTATCTGATCGTTTAAGCAAATAAATATATAATATAGCGTTAACCCGTACAGATACAGGAAGCACGTTTTCTGTTGTGGTATCTTTAATAATTGTGTTTTAATGTTACCTGGTAGTTAGGTGTTCCAAAATTGTTAAGATAAAGAAAAACGATTACTGTAATTTACAGTTTCTTAGTTTTTAACAACTCAGCTACACTCTGCTCTTGAGCAAGCTATCGAAAACAAGTCTTCTGCGCAGTAAGACTCGAGAGTTCTGAACCAATAATTGAACTGCAGCTACCAGAAGTTTGCAGCAGCGCGAGCTGCTTTGCTACGCTCAATCGCTTTCTCCTATTCTCTACCGTTATGCGAGGCCTTGGTCGAGAGATACCTTAGACAGAGTGTAAGCTTATTTTGGTCACATTGAAGGGTAGTTAAAATCAAAATCTCCAATATATGTCTGCCTTGTAATCAAGGGGTCTCGGGTTCGATACCTGGGGGAGGCACATAGTGGTTCGGATCCCACTTTAAACTGTAGGTCCAGTCCCGATTAGCCTTACTGTCCATAAAACACCAAATCAATCAATCAATCAATCCAATATATGTGTATGTGTCGCACGTGTGTGTATATAAATTGAGATGTAGCCACTCTCCGCCGTTAAGATAAGTCAATATAGTATCGATTCCATTATGAAGGATATGCGGTAACCCTATTTCATGTTCTTTCTTCTTCTTAATTTCGTATGATATACGTGAATTTGAATGTTAAAAATGCTTTTTCTTCAAATGAGATATAACACATGGAAATCAACTTTGTATATCTAACTGGGTCAGCCATATATCCAACATAAGCGATATTCACTGAGAAATTCAAAGTTTGGATTAGATTTCACACATTTGCGAATGAATCTATCAATATGCAATGTACGAGTACAAAGTGAGAAGTACATAGTGTCCGGATCTCGCTTTAAACTGTAGGTCCAGTCCCGATTAGCCTTACTGTGCATAAAGTGGACTTAAAACACCAACTCAATCAATCAATCAATAAGTTAGACGTGTTGCCAGTGCCTCACTGCGAGTATCGTTATTTTTAGACTAAATATTACGAAGTTGATATTTAAGATAGTACAGGGTATTCACAAAATCCGGGTACCATTACAAAAAACATAGCTTGGAAACTACATGCAGTAGAACAATGCTGTTGATTAGCTACAACTCTCCACGTGTATGCCATACATCTACGGAAAAAATATCGTATCCTATTGTCTGTGACGATATTTCCTTGACGATATATCGCGATATCAAATTTCCGATATCGTCCATCCCTAGTAATTTTCAGTTGGTGACGAGGTTCACCCGGATGAAGTCATCCTAATATTGAACACAGTACTAAAATCTCAGAATGTAATCATTTTTCCATTGTGGCATTGACCGCTATCGTTTATGGCCGGAGCGACAAGTGCGTTGCTCACAAGTCTCTTACCACGGCATCTGTTGACATTATTGAATACTACACAGAAAAAACTGGTTTGTTTGGAATTACCAAAAAAGTTTGGTTGAGCTGTTTGGTTATGCTTTTTGTTTCCGATAACCAAATGTTGCTTGTAATTACTAAATAATTTTGGTTAAGAATACCAAAAAATTTGGTCAGACGAAATATGGTACTCGTAAACAAAATTATACATATGTAAGTAAAGAGAAACAAAACGTTTGGTTAAATTTACTACATGTGCGTGAGCGTGCTTTCGAATTTGAAATAACGATTGTCCAGTTTCGTCGCGTGTAGTATGAAAATCCTTTGTCGAAAATTGAAACTCATGTAGATAGATAATTACTCGAAGCGAGTCTTTATGTTGGTGTGTAACCTAATATTCTGAAAAAAAAGCTCAGAATATACAAGGTGGTTATAATTAAAGTGACGGTGTTCAGAGTGGTACAGCACGGGCTGTAATGAGAGTAGCAGTCTGAAACTTCGTAGATATGATAATGAAGCAATGCGCTCGCGAATTATGCAAAAAAAAAAAAAAAAAAAAAAAAAATAGTTCCAATTCTCGCCACCAGGGTAAAAAATGGCGCTGTAAGCAGTCAAAACGTGGAATTTTCCGTAACTCTGACGTCAAAGTCGGTGACATTGCCTAACCATTGTGTGAGCTCCCTGGTTGTTGTTGGTGACGCTTGTTGCTTTTTTTTTCCTTTAGTGATGTGAATGTTCGCCGAACATTAAAAGTTTGATTTTTCCCGTGTAAAAAGCAATGGCTATTGCGAAGAAAGACCGTGCACTGCTAGTGAAGTTGTTTTACCAGAATGGGAGCAATAGTAACACTGCACTGCGGAAATATCGCCAACAGAAAGGGCTGAGAAGAGGGCCCATGTCAATTAATGGGCTGAAGAAGATGATGAAGAAATTCGAGGAAACAGGTGAATTGGGTGTTGCACCAGGGAGAGGAAGGCGGCCCATTCCCGTGGAAGTTGTGGACGAAGTTGCTGTAGCTGTAGCTGACCGTGCAGCACATGCCTCAACTTCTGCAACCAGTGCTAGAGCTGTGGCACGTGAATTGTCACTCCCCTGGTCAACAGTTCGCAAGGTATTGCGGTGCATTTTACACTGGTATCCCTACAAGATTCAAATTGTGCACCAATTGAAACCCCAAGATATTCCACAACGCCGTGAGTTTGCCCATCGGTTTTTGGCACGCATGGAAGTGGATGACATGTGGCCGGGGAATATTCTGTGGACTGACGAGGCGCATTTTACTCTGGTCGGTACAGTGAATACTCAGAACTGTCGCATATGGGGTTCCACTCGTCCACATGTTGTGCAGGAACAACCATTGCACTCAGTTTACGTGACTGCATGGTGTGGGTTCACTAGCTCCTTCATTCTTGGTCCGTTTTTCTTTGAGGAGATGACACCTCGAGGGCCTGTTAGGTGTACAGTGACATCTGCACATTATAGGGACCTCCTTCTGCAACACGTGATTCCAGCTTTGCAAGAACGGAACTGTGAACACACCACCATTTTCATGCAAGATGGGGCAACACCACATGTCGCTCGCCACGTGAAAGATTTGCTGCGAGAAACCTTCACTAATGACCGCATCATCTCTAGGCAGTTTCCAGATGATTGGTCTTCCAGATCCCCCGACCTTAATCCATGTGACTTCTGGCTGTGGGGATATTTAAAAGATCGTGTCTATCAGGGACATGTCCGGTCTCTGCCTGATCTGAAGGCTAGCATACAACGACATGTCGCTCAGATTTCACCAGACATGCTGCGAGCAACCGTCGACCATGCCGTGTTACGAATGCAGCATGTTGCTGAATTGGGAGGCCATATTGAACAGTTCTTGTAACCATAGTTCCTAATAAACATGCCAGAGTCATTGTTCTCATGTGTTTGATCTTTCCTGCCTTTTTCCTGTAACTATACCACGTTTTGACTGCTTACAGCGCCATTTTTTACCCTGGTGGCGAGAATTGGAACTATTTTTTTTTTTTTTTTTTTTTTTTTGCATAATTCGCGAGCGCATTGCTTCATTATCATATCTACGAAGTTTCAGACTGCTACTCTCATTACAGCCCGTGCTGTACCACTCTGAACACCGTCACTTTAATTATAACCACCTGGTACTTACTTTATACTGAGTTTCCTACACCGGCCGCTAGATGGTTCTGTCAACATATATTGGAGAAACATAAGTTTTTGTACAACAAATAATGGTACGTTTGATTGTAATCATAGTGAAAAATTGTGCTTTAACACTCTTCGAAAGATTTGTGAACATCAAAGCTACAAATTAAAGAAGAAAATGTACTACAGTGAATAAAAGTGAATCTCCCGTGAGCAACCTCTTTGATTCTGGACTACATAAGTAGAAGGTAAGTTTGGCGCATAAAAACAAGCACGCTCCAAAAACGGTTAGTTCACGTGAACTTTCTATTCTGAATGTGTATTTTGAGATCAGTTAGTTTCTACAAACTATCCATCCTAGCTAAAATTATCCAGATTACAACATAAGTAATTATGAGTAAATTATTTAACAAATCCTTTGGTAATTTTGACTAAGTTATTTGGTTTTCCTAAACAAATGGGTTACATTTTGTTAGATTTACCAAAATAATATTTGGTTTTGGTAACCAAAAAATTGTTTACGACAAACAAATAGAACTTGACCAAATCTTTTGGTACTGGTGAACAATTGTTTGGTTGATGCCTATTTAAACAAACGATTTGTTCACCACTACCATTTTTTTGGTTAATCCAAACAAACATTTTTCTCTGTGTAGGCCTACAACAAGGGTCACGCTGATTATCATTTCAATACATTAATTGTCGGCCTATACGATTACGTGCGACATGTAATAATACTTTTTATTTGCAGGCATTGCTCATAATGCTTAAATTCAATCCAAGTCCCTGCTAGGATTAATGACCAAATTAATTCAGGTTTTCGAGAACTAAGCTACTCTCGTTTTTTCTAAGTCTCTGTAGGTGGCAGCACGGTTAACTTTTTAAACTGTTTGCCATTAGTTGAAGAATATAGTTATACATCTTTACAACTTTATCAAACTCTACTTAGATACATGCATAGTTGCAAATGTCAAGAAATTAAGGAACTTCCAAACATAATATAAAACATGGAATTGTTTAAAATTTGATATTTCGGTAAAGATGTCTTGTAATACGAGTATAAAAATAAGTTTCCCGAAGTTTTATGGTAAAAATGCAATTGCAGTTATTCTGTTTCGTCTATCCATACTGAATTGAGTATTTGTATGTACTCTTAATTGTGTGTAAAATGTAAGATTTAAAAATAATACTTTTTTTCTTGTTAAAAATGTGAAAGTTTCAGTATCTCTTCAGCACTCTTTCATTCTGCCACAGATCAAGTTCAACTAAATTTTAGAAATCCAAATTTTTGTTCCAGATGAAACTGCTTTGAAGTAAATGAGGTGTATCATAGGACAAACTGTAATTGTTAGATGTGGCTGTACGCGGTTCATATATAGATTATATATCTATATGATAAGAGATGTTTAACTACAAAGTATATTCTGTCCTGGGAATCTTTGGGTCTGGAACGACCGAACGAAAACAAGTAGAACAAGAAGTGACACGAGAGGGTTCGACCAATGAACATACATGAGAGAGAACGGTATTGCGTGGATAGGAAAATGTGACTGCTGTGACTGCAGCTATCAGCTGCTTACCGCAGCACACTGTTTTGCTCCACCCACTCGCTTTCTTTCATTATTTGCCGTTATTCGAGGCCTTGCTCACAAGATTCCAAGGATAGAGTATAGCTAATCAAACTAAACTATTAAAAATAATATGTATTTTTCTTTTCTGGCTAAGTAACTTTCAACAAATAACGTTTTCAAACAATATATAATTTTCCATCTACAATATAAATTATCTTTACAATGTATATTACATGCAATAAATACAATAATTCATCTTAAATATTTTACCTATTTACCACCCACACATTATCTTAACAAGAATTTTTTGGAAGCAGTTCATCATTTTTATACTTTCGCTTATGGTCCGCATCGTTTAATGAGACTGTTGGCTAAAAACAGCCTTTCTGGTGGATGTTAGGAGATTATGCCTGATGGGTACAGGTGCTATTATAGGTATGTTCTACTCTTTATTTATTTATTTATTAACCAGTCGCCTATAACAGAGCGAATGCTCCAATTACAATAGGCATTACAATTTGCTATATACAATATAATTTACATAAATATGTAATACATGATACAAACACATAGTATTTATTACACAAAACCTTAGATAAATACGAATACAAAAAGTAATACAAATACAAAAGTTACACAAATACAAAAAATTACATACATATACATATTACAAGTTTTGAACAGAGGAGAAAACTAAAGGACAGAAGAAACAAACAAGTAACAAACTATAAAAGCTTCAGAATAATAAAGAAATTATACGAATACCACTATTTAAATAAGAAACAGGAATAATCATTACAAAGCAAAAGTTCAAATTTGAATTCGTTTATATGTATACAAAATTCAAAAAGCTATAAATTGTATTTGAGACTATAAATATATCACTCTAGAATTGGATCTGTTTTATTTGTATATTATATCTAATATGTTGTTTAAACTATATAGATAGTTTTTAATATTAAAAGCAAAATCCAAATCAATTCCATTCGGGACAATATTATTATGTTTACTTAATAATCTAATGATTGGAGAATTTTGATGGAATTTTGTGTTTGATTTATTGCAGTAAAATGGTTGTCTTACTCTTAATACCTTATAATTGACGTTAAAGTTTATCAACTGTAAAAGATTTTTCACACTCAAGTATACTTTTGATAAGTTTGTATAGGAATATATGGTCAGCCGTTTTGCGTCTTCGTTGAAGTGTATCACATGAGAATTCATTTAGTAATTTAACATAGGAGATGCGATCTGCATATGAAGATCTCTTGTATTTTTTGTAGTAAATATGTCGTAAAAATTTATTCTGAATTTTTTCAATTTTATTGATATGGCATGAGATATATGGGTTCCATACCGTACTCCCGTATTCTAATTTTGCTCGTACAAGATTATTAAATAAATATACTAAAGAGTTAATATTAAATAAATCTTTGGAGTTTCTTAAAACAAAGCCAAGCATTTTATAAGAGTCGTTAACTACTTTTTCAATATGAGTATCAAAGGTGAGTTTGTTGTTTAACCATATTCCTAAATCCTTGGTAATGCTTTTTCTACTTAAAGAATTACTGCTAATTATATATTTGTGAGTGTATCTCATATGTCGTCGAGCTAAAGAAAGTACAAAGAATTTATTGACATTAAAAGAAAGCTTATTTGTTTGTGACCAAACGTAACAATTATTTAAATCCGATTGGAGAGCTAGACAGTCAGTCTCACGATTTACTCTCTTGTATATTTTTACATCATCGGCAAACAATAAGCACTTGGAGTATTTAATTGTTCGTGGTAAGTCATTAATATATAATAGAAAAAATAAAGGGCCCAAATTTGAACCCTGTGGTACGCCAGAGTGCACAATAAACGGAAAAGAGGTTACCTGATTATATGTTACAAATTGGGTTCGATTACTTAAATAGGAAGCTACTAGTTTTAATAAACTTATGGAAAAGCCAAAGTTTGATAATTTCTGAAGCAAAATTGAGTGGTTCAATTTGTCAAAAGGTTTGTCAAAATCAATATATATTACATCTACTGGGGATCCCTAATTAAATGAGTCAAAAACAAATTGGGTTAATGTGATCAAGTTAGTTGTAGTACTTCTGTTCGGGTAAAACCCATGTTGCTCTGTAGTTATAAATGGTTTGACATGGTTAAATTTTTTTTTATAAATAACTTGTTCAAATATCTTAGACGGAGCGGAAATGAGAGATATATGTCGATAGTTTTTTACATCACAAGCATTACCATCATCACAAGCATTACGGCGGGCGGTCCTCATACTGGCAAGGGAAGTGGGGATCGGGGAAGCAACCAATCTAGCACGATAAGAGACGCAGGAGCCTGTAGACCGAGGTGCACGTAGTACTTCCTTCCCCAGCGTCGCAACTCTAGGCGCCACCGCTGTTGTCTGGTTGGTCTTCGGCGTGAGGACCGGCCGCCGTAAGAGTAGAAACCTGAACTGATAAGAGTGGCTCCGTTAGGTCAATTAAAATTATTATAACCACTCTTCGAACATCCGTCTTAGCGGACGTTCACTGTAGTTTCAGTGCTGTATTTACGGATTGGTAGTCGAATTTAACCTCCCAGAAATGTTTCTGGAAATCTGACTACCGAGCAGCTTTTTATAGCTAAATTGCGTGAAGTTTAATAGGGAAATAGGCTGCATACAATTCATTATGGGATAATATGTAGGCAAACGTCTTTATATTAAACTAGATTAATGTTAATTTTATGTAAAATACCGGGAAAATGCCGGTTTTGAGTCTCGGCTTGTATTTTTTCTTGAAGTTTATTCAATATTTAATCATTCTCCTCTTCACGGTTAGCCAAAAGCGGCAGAAAAGAGAAATTAAATCAGAAAAACATACTTTCTCCTTTGTTCATTCTTTTCAAAGAGCTAAGCATTTGCTATAAATGCTTTCCTGTCAGGACGTTGTTATCTCCGAAACTACTGCAGCTGGATAAATAATAATAATGAGAAATTTTGCGGACTCAAAAACACGAGTGCGTTATTACATTAATTATACACATTTGCCTGTCCATTGAGGAGTCATTAAACAATGAATAGATCACGTTCTGATTGGTGCGGAACATTTCGCGGTTACGAAGTATACACAGCTCCAACTCTCTTTCATCCACCCCTCCTCTGGTAATGATGAAAGATTTATCTTCTTTTTTTAACCGAGTTGGAAATGAAGGGAAAAAGTGATTGGATGAATACTTGACTCAGCAACTTCTATGAAAAGGTACGAGATCAGAGGTTGGGTTACATCTTGGCTGAATTTCCCAGCGTATGCACATTTAGACAAGTTGATTAATTTTTTTTTAAGATGACACAGGGCGATTTTTTGCTTACATATTATTTTCGATAGTGTTCGATGATGTTGAAATCAATTAGAGAAAGGATGTTTATTATTTTTTATGGCAACGTAGAATATTTTCGGGCGGGTCCGTTTACGTAGTCAGAATATTTCCGGGCGGGTCTGTTTACGTAGTCAGAATATTTCCTGGCGGGTCCGTTTACGTAGTCAGAATATTTCCGGGCGGGTCCGTTTACGTAGTCATGCCCAAGATTTTTTCTCCTTCTCTCATCATTTTCTTTTTCTAACTTCCTTTCTTGCTATCATTCTTTCTCTTTGCTCTCTCAATCTTTCTTCCTCTCTCCATCATTGTGTCACTCTCATTTCCTTTCTTCCTGTCTCTTTTTTCTCCCTCTAGCACTTTAACGTTATGTCTCTTTGCTCTGTCTCTCTCTCTCTCTCTTAATGTCTCTTCCATCTTAATTCAAGCTTTTCTTTCTTCCTCTCTCATATCATCTCTCTCTTTCTCTCCTCTCTCTGTCTGTCTATTCTTATCTTTCTTCCACCTTCCTTTCTCAATTTCATTCTATACTCTATTTGGAAACTCTGGAGCAAGGTCGCGTATAAAGGCAGACAAGGTGGAGAAAGCGAGTGGGCGGAGGGAAGCAGTACACGCTGCTGCAAAGGCTGGTAGCTCCAGTAGCATTCCCCCTCCATGCAATCCCGTTCCCTCGCACACGTTCATTGGTAGAGACCCCTCGAGTCAGACGCTTGCTTTCGACCTCTCAGAGATTCCCGGGTGTATATTCTCTCTCATACTGTCTTTCTCTATCATGCTCTCCTTTTGTCATGTCTCTATCCCTTTCTTTCATTTCTAGTACCGTCTTTCTTATCTCCTTCATATTTCCTCTCCTCTGTCTCTCTCTCTCCATCTTAATCACTTTTTCCATCTTGATTCAACTTTTTCTTCTTCTTTCTTTCTTTCTCTCCCTTCACTTCCCTCCACTTCTCATCTCACTCCTATTTCTGTCTATCCTTACCTTTTTCCATCTTCCTTTCTATACTTTATTCTACTTCTCTCCCATATTGTCTTCCTATCTTTCTCCATCACATTCTCCCTCTCTTGTCATCTCTCTCTCTTTCTTGCTAGGATTGTCTTTCCTTTCTCTTATCTCTATCCCCTCTGTCTGTCTGTCTCTCTTCCTCGTAATCACCTTTTCCATCTACTTGCAAGCTTTCCTTTTTTACTTCCCCTTTATCTCTCTTCTCTTGTCTCTTTGTGTCAAGCCTCTTTCCTTACTTCCTTGCTTTCATTAATTCTCTTCTCTCTCGCGCGCTCTCTCTCTCTTTTCCTGTCACTGTCTCTTTCTTTCTAGCTCTTTCTTTGCTCTTTCCTGTCTCCCTCAGCACACCCACGGTTGGATTTCAATGTGGATTCGTTATTCGAAAAAAATATATACCTGTGAAGACTGGTACACAACAGCTGTGAACATGCGGACGGGTAAGCTTCAGTGAGTGGATAAGTGGAGCGTAAGAAATGTCTTAGGCAAACATTCCCACATAAAGATTTCCTGCGCAAATTACCATGCTTCTCTTCACGTGCCACGGTGGGTCAACCCAAAAGGAGTATAAAGTATACAGAAAGATCTGAAACGGAAGATCTTAATATCTCAGACGAAAAGACAAGAAACTGGAACGAAGCTCTCCGATATCTCTTTGACACTAATTAACACTCCTTAACAGATATTCTGGCGCCTAATGAAGCAAGCACGCCTCCTTTTCGTAGCGCCGGGTCATTCCATCTAAACTCATGTTTACATTTCGGTGGGTTTTCTTCCATGGTTCAAATCCGTTCCTAAAGCTTACTATGTACATAACGGAACATTTTCTTACGGCGTGCTTTGCCCAACCAGATCTCTGTAAGATCTCATTCCGCATAGTTGGAAGTTAAAAGATACCGATATATCCTGAAGAACGTGGTTCGCTGCGTATTGGGTGGTATACAATCGTACCAAGAAGGGAAAGGCCGCGGCAAACTCACGAACTAAAGTGGACAGTTATTTGTTTTTACCTCCTCACTTATCGCACCCAATTCAAAAACCTTCTTGGTCAAGCGCCGTGGCCGTGTATCGTCTTCTGACGTCAGGCGACATACTTTCGTAGTTAGGCTAAATGTAATGTATTTATGCTAAGACATTTTAACTTAACCACGGGAGCATGACGCGCTCACGTGAGAAGATGAAATACGACTACCCCCGTGTTGCCCTATCTCTAACTTCTCTCCATTGCTTTTCTGTCAAAAGATTCAACAGCGTTAAATAACACTTCGCTGTATTGGCAACGCGGGGGCAGGATTCCATTGCAAGCGGGCTGATTACATCACCCACGCTCCCTTCGCTCGCTTAGGATCGAGAATTCGACTTCATCACCAGAAGGTGTTGTACTTGGTATGGTAGTATCGTAGATGGTATCTAGACGAGATTTGGCAGAATTTATGTCTCATCTTGAGTTGCAAACCATTTCTCGTTTTCGTCTCATCTCGATTTATAAACACCCGTCTCGGTTCAAGGTTGTTTGTAGTCCACGATTTTAGTTTTTTTAGTTGGGACTGGACCTACAGTTAAAAGTGGGGTCCGGAACACTGAGCAATGCGCTTCCACAGCGGGTCGAACGCGGAACCGCTTGATTGTAAGGTGACAACGTTACCACTTCGCCATCTGGCGGGTTACCGTCGTTACCGTCTCGAGTGTGGAAGTACACAGCATGAGTAACATCTAGAGCGAAGAACCGCAAACCGTTTACATCGTAAATAGGTCATTAAGGTAAAGAACCTTACTAAATGAAGTTTTTTGTTATATATATATATATATATATATATATATATATTAAACAACAGCTTGAGTTCATTTACGTCCACGTACACAGACAGACCAATCGTTTCTGGACCTACAATTTCATGTGATATCTGAACGTTATGTGTATCGAACCCGTGACCCCTTGAATATATTTAAGCAACAACGTATGAACACTGACATGGTTCCTCATTTACCCACTGTCTCCCTCCCGGTGTCAAGACAAAACGTACCACTTGGGTTTTCGCGACGAAACGTACCACTCAGATAAACAGCTACCTGTGAAGGATCCACTAAGAACTTCAAAATCAGCGACAAAACGTACCACTTCAAGCAAAACGCTTGAACTTGCCCTTGACATGTCAGAAATAGAGTTAAGTGTTACTAATAATGGCGGTTTGTGTGCTCATTTCGAGGGACACGCTTACAGGAAGAAAAGAGTTAGGTTAGGTTAGGTTAGGTTAGGTTAGGTTATAGGTTCATGCTCCCAAATTGGCAGCCATATCTGCGATTCGCCAAGTGTTTTCCTTCGACAGAAATCAGTGGGTGCTACTTCCATTTCAAGAAATGCCTTTGGCGTAAAGTTCCAGATATAGGACTTTCGGTCGAGTATCGAGAGAATGAGGAAATCCGTTTGCATATACGCATGTGTGCCAGTCCAAAGCCTGGATAAAGTGTGATGTAAATCAGCAAAACTAGAGAAAATCGTAATTTCGGTAAATGTTTTTTGATGCCGTCCCATCAAGTGGTACGTTTTGTCGCATCGCAAATATTTTAAGACTCATTAGAAGACCCTTCGCAGGTATCCGCCCAGATGGCAGGTACGTTTTATTGCTGGCACGTTTTGTCGCGTATTCCTCCCTCCCATATGCTAGTTGCGAACCTGTTTATATATCAACTTTCTCTTAAGATTTTTTTAATTATAACCATTTGTAACTTTCTATACTGAATAATTTCCTTTTTGCATATTTATAAATTGTTACTGTAATTTTAGAGCATAACACTTTATGTAAGTGGAGCAAAAAGCTCTTTTATGTAGTAGAAAGCAAACTGTAAAGTCAACTGTAACCCTACTGTAAATAATAAATAATACATACGTACATAATTGAAATATCAAAAGATGGTTGGATGTTTTGTAGCTTCCGCTTAAACTTTCGAAAGGAGTGTTGACCACTGTCAGAGACTACCTACATATGGCCACATAATGCAATACCTTCAACATCAAAACAGTTTATATTTTTTGTTTCTTTGCTAATTGGCGCCTCGAGCCCTTAAAAACCGGCATTTTCTATCCTGTATGCACGTGGAGGCCAGGAGGTTGCTGGGCCCCAAGACCACTTCTAAGCTCCAAGCAGTGATGTGCATCTACGCGTAAACAACGATAGTCTACATTCTACACGTAGACTATTTTATACACGTAGATTACGTAATCTGTTTAAACAACATGGCGAAAGGTGATAACTTAGCAAAGGGCGCCGTGGAATTAAAAGAAAATTATACTGCGTATCAGTTGCTGATGTGTGAGGAGAAATTTTCATACTCTTTATTCCAAATTCGAACAATTTCTCACCTAGGGAAAAACCTAATATAGGAAATATTCTAGTGTTTTATGGGGAAAATACCACTCTTGCCTCATGACTGTTACCTGTTGTTGTTTTTGCATACTATTTATCTTCTTCCATAGTTGATAATACAAGAGAAGAGAAATTTTGTTGTAAATAGGATTCTTTTCATTTCGTTAGGAACCAATATAGTTGAAAATGTCACTTTCCTTTAATGAAACCCTTGAAAATTAATTTTAATGCACTTTAGATTGTCTACGTAGTCTATGTAAACTACAACCCAATGTAATCTACTAATGTAGATTATGTGTAGACAACGCATGTAGACGTAAACTTATAGTCTACGGCAGATCACTGGCTCCAAGCTGAGAACACGTTTTCCAACCTTGCATTCCTGTCCCATAGAGCCTTGCGAAATGTTCCAAAATTTTCACTGAAATGATACGATTGTTCCAAATATGTGCTTATTTAGTACTTTTTACACATAAAATGCTTCTGAATTTGAAATACAGTATGTGTTTATTTTTTATTTTTAACTTAAGGCAAGCAACCTAACTTTTAATAAATAAGGATATTCTAGTCCTCAGAGATAGTATAGTTTTTACCTCGTGTTCAGCAATGAACGAAGGAATTAGTTTTAAAATTGGAATAAGGGGCTTTTTAACAGGTATATTTTATCTTCATGTTAGAGGTCTGTCCTCAGTCTTGTTTCAGTTAAGGGGCATATTCCCGTATTACGTGATGGGCAAATATAGCCTGTGTGTTGAAGTACCCATACTATAAAAATCAATGAAAGCATAGCTTACAACGTTGTTCGTGCGATTATTTCTATTCTTCACAGGGTGCGAAATCATTGGAAACTGGTGGGGGGGAGTAAGTTCTTAATCTACAAACCCCCCTCCCCAACAAACATAGTGTAAATTATACGATATACATATTTGTAATGTTATTAAAAGTAAAAATAAATTACTCAATTAAAAATATATTATTAATAATTACATGAAGATGAAGGGAATTATGTTTATACATATCAGATATTGTAAAGCAGCTAACTAATTATTTTACTAACAGGTTAAAGATGTTAATAAATTATGAAATAGTTTAAGTGGTTTTATTATGTCTAAGTTTTTGTTTAGTTTGTGCTTTATGTTAATATAAAACAAATTAGATTTCATAGTTATTATTTTCTTGCATTCTTGTTTTACTTTTATTGTGCGTATTGATGTAGATTTGTTAATGATCTCTTGAGAGAGATAGAATTCAATTCTCACAACAACACTACTTTGTGAGTGTATTCGATATTATTCTTAGAAAAGCATATTTGAAATCAAAAGTAATTGCTTATCTTTTGTTTGTTATAACAAAACGTCTCTCCCCCGAACATTTTTGGTGGGGGGGGGGATTTTTGAGGCCAAGATTGTTGATGGGGAAAATTTCCCCTGTCCCCCTCCAGGATTTCGCACCCTGATTCTTCATCAGCATTGGTTAGAACGTGTGATTGTTTCAATTATACAGTTAGTTTCCTGCTTGTTACCTTGCACCTGGCAACTATGCTTTACATCCACTACATACGTGTGAAACGTGAACCGACTACCATATTTCACCTACGAGCGCGCGTGCTGTACAAACACATTTGCCGCCCTTAGGGATACACCCCCTTTCCCGAAGGGGGAAAGATAAATAAGCAATTGGTCTCGATCTAGCGAACGAGAATTGTTCGCACTTCTCGGCAGCCACGTACCCCTAGGACAGGGACCATTTGCGAGTCTCTCGGAACAATCGTAACAGCCGTGAAATGTATCCAGCGGCAGGAAAGCGTTTATTGAACGTGAAATGACGCTCTGAAGAGCCCAAACCGTGTAGTTCGGGATTCCTAACTAGGCTAGAACCGTGAAGAAGCGGCCTCTTGTTAGCGTGTATAAATTAAGTCGTCACTGTTTGTGCGTTCAAGTGGGGGATCCTCTTTGTCTCCTTCCGGAGTGAGCTGTTAGGGATCCCCCTAAAGAATATTCCCACATAATTTACTGTTAGATTCGCTCTCTGCCGTCGACCACCGTGTCGCTGCAGACACTACAAACCGGAAGGAGGGGAGACACAGATCATCGGTCGGTCTGTTTGCGAGATCCCATTTAAGGCCCGGGTACCGAGGTTTCCTAATTTAACCCCATATTGAACACCTCACTAGGTATCTAACTGAAAATATGCTTCAAACTCGATTGTCGACTATTTCGTGTACTACTCGGCAGCAAACGAACGAAAACAAGACATTTGTGCAAGTTAGGGCTCGAGGGGATTCGATCAATGAGCACTTGAGAGGGAATGAGTGCATGGAGGGGAAAACATATTACTTCAGCATGCATTGACTAACCTTCGGGACATAAGGTTTGGTTAATTTTAGACAGTAATTTTTGAAGAGAAAGTTCGACTTCTTGTCCGAAAAACAAGACATTTTATCTGACGAGGCACACAATATGCGCAGAGTATTATGAGAATTATCGCTATCTAATGTTGAGGTGAAATTCCAATTTTTAGTTTCTTATCCTGAAGCATTGGTGTTATAAAATGTTTATAAAAATCAAAATTCACAATTGCAATGAAAATTTGGATATTGTTCTCTTTCCATTTCCGGTGAATGAGAAAGAATAAAACATTAATGTTTTAACTACACATGACGAGTTTTACGTTCTGAATCAGACGCTGGAATATATATTTTATTTTGTAAATCAGTAACCCCCAAAATTTTACGTTCAGCTTTATAACCTGACAAGTTAAGCCCCAATATGCGCAGATCGCTGGGGAGCACTTCCTATTACGTCATCCTCCCCACCACTCTTCTACGTACTGGTCTGGCCTTGAGAGTACCAGTGGTGCCAACTCAGCAAAATTAAGCTAAAACAAATATGACAAACGATTTTCACTGTGTAGCGTGACGGTGTCAGCTCATATTATATCAGTGGTTCATTTTATTTAATCCGGCCTTTGAAAATGCGTGTGGTGCGTGGATCGTAAACTGTAGTATTACGCACGCGCGTTAAGGTTTATAAAAGAAGAGAAACTACAGGGGGAATGACTTCATTTTCTGAATGCGACATCGAGCAGTGGCCTAGTTTTTTTTTTTTTTTTTTTAAGCCGAGTGGGATGGGTTATCTTTTCTTTATCGTACAACAAACACTACGAGAAGGTAATCTGATAACACGCTTGCCTGTGTTCTTTTATAAAGCATTGAAATGTACTTGCTCTAAAGAGGAAGCATATTTTTTAAATGCAAAAGTCAAATCATGCCGGGTCCAACGAAATCCGCAATTTGCTCTGGAAAGCCTCTTAGAGGACAGGCCAGAGAAATTGTTTACAATGTTGCAACATATTTGCGAAATCAGAAGGAGTTACATAAACTTAAGTATAATGTTGTCGAGTCCACAAGCGCCGCCACGGGAGTATCTAAATGAATGGTTTCTCAAATTTTAAAAAAAGGAAAAGTGTCGTTGGCGAAAGGTGATCTGAATTTCTGTACTCCGACAGGTAGAAAACAGCCCAGGAAAAAGCTAATACAAATTTCGTTGAAAATCCTCAGACCATTCCGCTCCCTCCAGGTTGCAACACTGCGAACCAACGTCGACGCGGAGAAGTGAGTGGGGAAATGTGGTGTGAGGTGCGCAACAGCTATTTGCAGCGTCTTGTTTTTAAACTTGTCAAGTTATAGAAGTATAGTCTTGCTTGGCTGTCAGACTATTACATGCACATCCAAAATAGCCAATTTCTGGGAAGGTGACGTTAGTAGAAACACAGTCATGTTAATATCTCTATCTATGTAAATCTGAAATACACATTTATCCACTTATAAGGCCAGGACTCTATTGGAGAAGATGGGATATCTCCCTTTCCAAATTTGCAATCTTCGATTTTCAGTGAGCATAGAGTTTCGTTGCTCTGCAAAAATGCAGTCTAGAATTTGAGCGCCTTAAGAAAATCTCCACCATATGGTTTGATCGGTTCTCCATAGTTGCCGTGAAACTTTGTCATCTAAGTTTTGCTCACAAACACCTTGACCCTCAACCCCTCCGAAATGAAACTGTCAGTACGCCAGTAGACATATTTAATATCAATTAGCCTTCTCCTGAAAGCAGAATAATCTTCCTTCACAGAAACAGCTTCCTAAAGATACACACACACGAGTATGCAACCAACAATCCTCCTATTTGTTCGACCCACACTCAAAGCAGGAAAAGCTCGCGTTAAAAAGTTACAAGCAGCCTTGAATAGAACCTCTTGTACCCCTGAAGTGCGACTCCAAACCCCCTACATAGGGGTGGGCGACACCTGAGAACGCTAATAATTCCATAAACGCTCCCAACACCCGTCCGACACACCAAAAACTTCTCCAGCCACTACTGACTGCTGACATCAAAGGGCTACCCAGCAGCTGGCAAAAATTTTACAGCCACTTTCTTTATAATCCATTATGAACAGACCACCACAAATCCTTTAGCTCCCTTTCAACCTTCAGTCGAGTAAGGGAGAAATATGCACTTTTTTTCATTCCGGAAACTCCTCCAGTAGGTTGTAAGCCTGTAGCATTCATTCCATATGGTTGTCCACACTTTTCAACCCTCGTCGGGAAAGAAATTGTATCTGAAGGGGGTTGAAGTAGGAGGAGCTGTTCTTGGGGATACCTGAATGGCACCCCTGCTCAGCGGTCTGTTACAAGGTGGAGAAAAGTGGCCTTCTAATAAACCGTGGAGATGTTGAAAAGGGGCGAAAAGAGGAACGGAAACTCTTCGTTCTTTCTTCTGCCCTTGCGTATGTTTGGCGTACTTGAGAGCTCTTGAAAAAGCTTGGATAACTACTTTTTACCGCGGCGTGTCAAATAGAGGTTGTCGGGACACGGAAACACGCGAAAAAGTAGCTCAATGCTTTTCTATTAGCATGTAATGCTAATTGGACATTATCCATATCCATTGCCTAGAGTTTCTTCTACTTAAACTTATTCTAACACTTCGTTTCGAGAGAGCAACTCTACTCTCGTCTTCAGATGAACAATTTCTATCTGTTCGAAATGTTAACTCGACATTATCCATTGCCTAGAATTTCTACTACTTACACTTATTCTAACACTTCGTTTCGAGAGATCACCTCTTCTCTCGTCTTCAGATGAACAATTTCTATCTGTTCGAAATGTTAACTCGACATTATCCATTGCCTAGAGTTTCTATTACTTAAACTTATTCTAACACTGCGTTTCGATAGAGAAATGCTTCTCAAAGTTTAAGTTCACTTTATGCTCAGGTAGGCTAATCGAGACTGGACCTACAATTTAAAGTGAGTTCCGAAGCACTGTACCATGTGTCTCCATCGAGAATCGAACCCGGGACACCTTGATTGCAAGACATCAATGTTGGTTCTACGCTTTTGAGAATGCCGAAAGATGTTGCTGTTTTTAGCACTAGAGATAGTGATGTTTTTAACAATTATATATTTGTAATTCGTACATAACAATATAAAAATACAAAAGGAACATTTATAACGTAACTAAATGAAAGTTGCTAGAAGTAATAAAGTCTAAACTTAACGTGGCTAGCTTCATATTTTGAAAGAAGGCAATGTATCTTGATTATTTATATTAGTTTAGTTTTCTCCTGCAACTTAACAAGTTAATTAATTTGCCATTTTTGTAAACTTATTTTTTTTAGTGGAATCTGAAAAGCATCGTCAGCATGAATGCCGTCAGTTACCCCATATTAATCTGTATAACCTCAAGATATTCGATCGAGTCTTCTGGTACATAACAAAGAATCGTTATAAAAATATTACTCAGGCGAGGTATAATCTACACAGAAATTAACAAATAAAAGTTAATCAGTATTCGAGTTGAAGAAAATGTAGGGAAGGGGAACAGATATTTATTTTGCTTCACATTCAGATATATTTTCAAGTGTCAGGATCTACGTAACAGAAGTATTTTCAAACTGTTTTTAGAAAGTGTATTTTTTAAATTATAGTAAGCAAGTTACTTTCACATCTTAAACTTAGATTTTCAAGTGACTTTACCATCTCTAAATAAGATTCCAAAACTTTGAAATATTGACAGAATAATGATAATACTATGATAATACAGATAGTTCCCTGGTTGGGAACAAATTTTGAAATGTGCAACCTTTCTCTTCTCTTCCACTCTCTCTCCCTTTTCTCGAATTTTGTCTAACTCTGTTCTCTCTCTCTCTCTCTCACACACACACACACACACACACACACACACACACACACACAGACACACACTTTCACTCTTTCTTTCTCTCTCTCTCTCTCTTTCGCTGTCTCTCTGTCTGTCTCTCCTCACTCTTTCTCTCTCTCTCACTCTTTCTCTCTCTCTCTCTCTCTCTCTATCTATCTATCTCTCTCTCTCTCTTTTACCAGTATTATTTATAGGATTCAAATTTGTAGAACAGGTAGGAAACAGACACCAAAAATGAAAATAGGCATTTAAAAAGGCATTACTAAATATAAAAGGTTATCAAAATAGGCTGTGAACAGGAATCTATTATTATTTCTTTGTCAGTTACGCGCAGGTTCGATCCTCGGGGGAGGCACATTGCGAAGTCATCATTCTGATCCCACTTTAAACTGTAGGCTCACTCCCGATTAACTATCCAAAAGACTTGAAAAAATTTACATTAGAACCTTCAAGCCAAAAATAAAATAAAAACATGAACAATTCATACCTCGTCTGTGCTAAGAGTGTCCTGAATTCAAATAATTTCTTGTCTATGGACGCACTGAATAATAATGCAATCTCTCAGAAATATACATCTCTACACGTTTCAGCGATATTGGGCTGACCAACAGTTCTTGTCAATACATCTCTTCCATTTTGGGAAAACTATGGGCTTATGTGTGTATATATACACAGTGCTTTTATTTGGCGATACGCACCTTTTTATAGGTGAGAATAAAACTAGTAATATTGTATTTTTAACGAAAGAAATGTGTGCGCGTGTTTGTAACTATATGGATGCGCTACCATTTATGAACATACCACAATATAAAGGGTGATTCAAAAAGGATTGTACAATTTTGAAAGCACATAGAGCTCTATTCAGATAACGTACAGAGTCGGTTGAGGTTCCATTGCAAAGCATAGCACATCAAGTTGTTCATACAACATTCATGTTGGGTCGATGTGGCTACCATTTGTAATGCGGCATACATCCCACTTGAAGTCGGATTCATTCCAGACTTTCACCAGTAAGTCAGACGTCACTTCTGCAGCGGTCTCAGCTCAGCAAGATCAGCAAGTAAAGGTGGTACAAAAACCCGATCTTTATTGAAACCCCGCAAAAAAAAAAAAATGTAGCGGGGTCTCAAATCTGGGGAGCGAGGTGGCCATGCAAGCAGTGTCAACGAAGGTTTGGTGCCAAGAGTAAATTGTAGGCCTACTAGGAGGCGCCTTACGATACTCAGTACGAAACATGTTGCACTGCAGTTGCTGATTGCGTCTCGTGAAACCAAAACACACAGGGAGCACGTTCCGCACCAGTAAAAGTAGTCATTTTCAAGAACAATGCTGACAGCGCTATTGGTGGATGAGTGGACTACGTGAGTCAAAACTTGACGTGTTTTGCTTTGCAATGCGCATCGTACCCAAGGTATTTAGGTAGAAGGGACAAGTCTTCTGTCATTCTTAGCAGGAAACAGAGAAAGGAATGCGGAATAAGCAATTAGACAAACGTTAGGTTATTTCCACACTTGTCCTCTCAATTGACACATGTCTGACCTTCCTGTCAGAATTCACTCTGTTCACGCACCATTGCCCAATAATCGTTCCACACTTCCATTCTCTCTCACCATCCGCGATCTTTACTCTGTCTCGTATTCTCGCCAACTGTCCTCGCTCTCTCTCGATTCCAACGCTCATTCAATACCCGTCTCTCAAGTCAATAACCTAACGTTTGCCTAATTGCTTATTCCGCATTCCTTTCTCTGTTTCCTGCTATGCTAAGAATGACAGAAGACTTGTCCCTCCTACCCTGGGTACGATACGAATGACACCTCAACCGACTCTGTAAGTTATCTGAACAAATTTCTATATGCTTTCAAAGTTGTAAAGTTCTCTTTGAATCGCGCTGTATTATTGTCAGTAGTTAATATGAACAAAATAACAAAAAGAAATCAACTTGAAGAGTACTGGAACCTTTCTTCCCAGAAAAAAGCACTGTGTGTGTGATGGATAGTGTGTGTGTGTATTACGGCTAAGCCGAGACCACTTTGAACCTATATCGATACTCTCCCCGATTCCTACCGATACCGATGTTTGAAAATTATTAAAAAGACTAGTTCAAACGATTAATACTAGTGTATAATTATATGCATCAAGAATATTGAATTATGTGTTATATCATCACATAATTCAGTTTTTCACCCAAAACTGGTGCAATTTTTTAAAAAAAATCTAATTTTGCAAAATTTTCATAATAATGAGACTTGCCCATGATAGATCAAAACATTGGAAAGTATCGGCAGGTATTGGTAAGTAATTTCCAACCGATATTTCCCAATAGCGATGCCGCGCAACACTTTCGGACGAAGTCTAATTATCCTGAAAGTTATGGAAAATTCGAATTTCTTTTCATTTTGTATGAAAACACTATTTTGTGATAACATAACATGTAATTTAATATTCTGATGTAATTCTTTAATATTTTAATGCAAAAATCTTGGTCAATTGATGCATATAGGGATAATTGGAGTGGAATACCTACACAATAATGTTAACTACTATTTTCAACAACTTTTAATCATTTCGGCCCGTTTCGCCTTATTGCGTTTTCACCTCCCCCAATATAATATCGCGTGATTTATGTGACACGAACTTTCTAAGGCGAAACGGGGCATCCCATTTCGCCTTATCCTGTTTCGCCTTACACACAAAAAATTTCCCACCAGGGAGTATTATCGACATGAAAGGTCATTATTATTATTAAAGTATTATTAACCTAACCTAACCTAACCGACAGGACAATGGGAGCCAAGGTAGACAACATCACAAGCTCTGCGCTAACATTATGAATTACCCTTCAAGTCGATAATATTCCCAGGTGGGAAATTTTTTGTGTGTAAGGCGAAGCAGCATAAGGCGAAATGGGATGTCCCGTTTCGCCTTAGAAAGTTCGTGTCACATAAATAATTTGAAATTCTATTGGGGGAGGTGAAAACGCAATAAGGCAAAACGGGATAAGGTGAAACGGGAGGACACGCTTTTAGTTACTAAAATTTCCAACCATCAGTATTCTTTCGGAAGATACAAAGTCCATCCAACCTGTCTTCCTGGTAGTTGAATTAGCCAAAGTGGCAGAAAAAAGAAGCGGAATAAAAGAAATCAAATTAAATCAAAAGATCTTATTGGTCTTCCGGTTTCCATGGAAGTAATTACATACGGCGCAAGGTATTACCGACACGAACCATGTTGCGTCATGGAGGGAATCCCCGATTAAGTTAGTTAATTAGGCGGGAAGACTTCATTCATTGTTGTCGGCCCTTGTACTTTTTGTGCGTTTCCAGGGTGGGGAATCGATATTGGGTCTCTGCGATACTTCCTACCCTCCACTTATCATGTAATTTATGGTCGCCAACGTTCCATTCAATCCTCCAGGAACGCTGACTTACTTAGCACAATTGGAGGAATAGAAGAACCACTTCGTTTGATGGTTCTTTGGTTCATACCGGTTACATGGGCTAAACTCGCTGCATACAAATTGCGTCAAGTTTGTAATGTCGTTTGCAGCAGTGGCCCTGTAGTACCGATTATCTCAAAACATGGTCGAAAATATTGAAAGCTAACTGACATGCACTGTTTAAAATATCTCTTATGTATTGAATACAGTCATAATAAACACACTTCATCATATTGCACGTTACGCCATCTTTCATAACAATAATAAAATTGATATCAGTCATCAGTTTCATGCTGAGAGTATGGGGAGTGGGACACTTGCGTTTCCAAAATTTTCACGCTTATTAAATTTACAAGTTAAGTACACTTTTGTTAACCTCCTGGGATCTGAGAATCAAAGTAATAAATAGTTTCTTTTTAATGATTTTGCAAAATATAGGAGTTGTTTATCATAATAGTGTTGTAAGCTAATTGTATGGGATGGAAACCTTTTAGATTCTGCCCCATATCCTGAAAGTAAAGCCGCAGGTTATGCCAATGGCTCACACACATAACCCAAAAGATGCAAATTGTCAACAATATGTTGACTGCGCTAACACAAAATGATTCACTCTTCAATTTTTGGTACCAATTTTCAAATACTTCGGTGTCGATTCTGGAACCACTGGACATTTCTTTTCGCACATCATTGAAGCTGTGAATAATTACTTTATATCTTCTTGTAATTTGAGACAGTATGTCTTCCTTATCGATGAATCTTTTACAGCAGTGGTTTCCAAACTGTGCGCCGTAGCTGGCTAACAGGGGCGCCGCGAAACGTTCCAATATTATCACTGAAATTATACTTACTTGTTAGTGTACAGATGGTTTAGAATCAGACCATTGGATCAATCCAAATATGTGCTTATTTCGTACTTTTTTACACATAAAATATTACTGAATTTTAAATGTGTTTATTTTAAAACTTACGGCAAGCAACCTAAACACACTAACTGAGCGTTGCAAGTGTTGGATAGGCCTATATTTTGACTTGGGAGCCGCGGAAATGTCTTGAAACACTGAGGGCGCCGTGAAACGAAAACGTTTGGGAACCCCTGTTCTATAGTCTTATCGCCACCACTGCATATTTATGAGCAATATTTTATGAGTGAAGGTTATTTTTCATAACATAATGCATTATTAGTTTTTCTGCTTGCTGCAAAATTATCATTCTTCAGTATTTTTACTTACCAGCAGTGGTGTGACATTACGTCCTCGAAGCTGCAAGCAATCCTAATAGCTCCATTGTTGACCAATGACTCCTCAGCAACTTTACCTACCAAAACAAATAAAAATGAATAAATTTCACAAAACTCTACATTAGAGGAACAGTCATGGACCCCTCTGGGTCGTAACAACCGTATTGATTCTGAATGGGTTCATCAAAACCCAGCAGTGTCCATGGTTTACGTACAATAGTATAAATTTACCTCAGTTTACCATGCTTACCTGAAAATTGAGTAATTGACTACAAGGCCGTAACAATCAACTGACTTCGAATCACAGAAAGAGAATAACAAGTGTTACATGTGTACATGAATAATTTCTTAGTTTGTGGATGATTCCATGCCAAATCGTCACAATTAAAATGAACTTTTCAACCACACCATCTCCGTTTTCAAAAAAATTAGTACAATGGTAGAGGACATGAAGTACTTACAAATGAAAAAATTTAGCCGTCAGTGATACACGGTATTCGTACAGCATGGTTGCCAACTTCATAAAAATTATCAAATGCTTACAAGGTCAACAAAGAAAATCATAACTTTCCTTCTAATTATGGTAAAACTTTCATCTTGGGCTTATTTTGAAGGTAAGGGAGCATAGTTTTCTTTAAAAAATAGTTTCATATGAAAATATAGAAATTTTTACTTCAAGGTCACATGATGTGACCTTTGACCTTGAATCTGAAAAAAAACATATATTCAATTTTAGTGGGAGTAAGGTATGTTGTAGAGATAAATGTAATCCCTGTTTGGTGTAAATTTCATATTGGGATGGCTTTGGAATCAGGAATAAAAAATTCTGACGAACAACGTGTATCTCTGAGGGTCAAAATTATACACATGTAAATTACTTCATGTTCTCTACCATCCTATCAAATTTCATGACAATCTGAGATGGTCGGGTTGAGAGCTGTGATGACCCTATAGTTAGTTTCATAATTAAATGTTTCATAAATGTTCAGTTTGTCTGTAAAATTTCATGTATCAACATGTCTTCAATCACACGATGGACTGGTTAAGCGGTGACGTCACTAGCAACCAATGTCCCAATTAAAAATTTTAATACACTTCCTCCTACCTTTTGCATTGGAAATGTAGCCTGTAGGAATGGGATAACTTTTGTTATAGTGGCAGCAGTTAGAAAGCGAAATAGTGAGGTGTATCACACATCAGTGTAAAGATTAGATTCTGGTGTGTATATATATTTTACTAATTACTTACAAATGACAGGAAGGGATGACGTAAGAAAATCGTCTATTTTTTTAGGAAAATTGAAGCCTTCGGAACATTGGCGGTTTTAGCCCATATTTTAAAACAAATATGAAGATATATTACGTGTTGCAAACTCATCGTCGTACAAGGTTATCCACAGCAGTTAGGAAACAAAATATTGATGTGTATTGCATATATTTTAACAGGTTTTGCAAATATTTCTGGGAAGAGATTAAGCTTGATTTGCTCTCATTTAAGCAGTTTTTACTTCCTCATAAATTTTTGCGAGAGCCAAAGTAAGTTAACTAATTCCACAATAAAATGGAGGGAAAACAGGTTCACATTCATTTTAATTATTTTGGTTGTGGTAAGAATGGACGAAGCTAGAACAGAGGGAAGAAGAACAAGAAGTAGACCCCGGAATACATTCGAAAAAGGAATAGACGAAATAGGACAAGAGAAAGGAAAAAAGAATGAGAGAAATGAAGAGGATGGCAAAGGAACGGGAGAGATGAAAGAACTGCAAAAGAAGAAAGAGGAGGAAGAACAAGGATAGGGAGATAATATGGGCAGATATAATTTGTTTTGCGTTCAGCAACTAAAAACAAGATTCTTTGAATAGCAGCATCTTGTGTCTGTCAACTTATTAGAGGTGGTACAATTCGGATCGAGGATTATGTGGAGGGGGTAAAATGTACCCCTGCACCCCCGTCCGTACGCCATTGATTGCAGTAATCTTGTCTTTAATATTTTTGTGGAGCACTTAAAAGATTAGAACATAAATACGGAAGCAATGTGCCATAAACGTTCAAAGTAGCGTCGAACACGCGGTAAGAAGAAGGAATTATATATCACAAGCTGAAGGGCGGTTTGGGTTTTTTCTTGCTTCCGCTCTTATCTTTGTTATTTCCGCTTTCCTTTTGTGGCTACAAAATATACACAGCTTCCTTCCCACCCTCCATTTATTGTAAACTGTTTTGTTACCAGGAGCTCAGGGTAGTGTCGATATGAATGCAATCTTGTTTGTGTATCTTATACAAAGCCACCTTACGCGACCCTTCTTAATAGCCTTTTCGCTTTGTCGCGTGAAAAATGGCTTTTCTTATGGAGTTTTCTTGCCGAATAACTCTCGTGGGGTGATATATTTTTGCCCGTACGTCGTAAATATGAGTCGATAAGCTACACAAGAAACGTATCGAGTAGGAAAGGAATGGGGTACATAAATGTTTTCTTTGGAATTAGCTCAGACATTGCACATGAACAGAACATGGTGGTATCAAGAATTCAACAAATTGAAGTTGCTCTTACTACGCAACCACTATATGCTCCATGGCTACTAATCACTACATCTCTCTCTCTCTCTCTCTCTCTCTCTCTCTATATATATATATATATATATATATATATATATATATATATATATATATATACTGGTCAAAAAAAAGTTTTGCATATTGCAAGTTTTTCATATTCTGCATCACTAACGCCACAAATCTCCATACCTTTGAAGCGCACACATCAACCAAAGGCCTATTCAACACACAAAAGAGCAGGTACATGTCTGTGACCGGGTTTTGAAGCATGTTTCACGTTTTAACCTCGTAATTCACCCACCGATTGTCTCGCAGTTCATGAGAAGGGGGAGTATAGAGCACTGGACGTCTCAAGGAAGGTTGTAATTGTTGTCATAGTGTGAGTTTACATTTTAGAAATGCCACGAAACACACTTTCGGCAGTGGATACAATCAGAATAGTGACTCTACTACAGGACGGTATGAAGCAACTGGGCGTAGCAAATCGGGTAGCCTGTAATCAAAGTGACGTTTCTAGAGTGTGGACCAAATTCCAGGAGACCCATTCAATAGCAGATAGGCCCAGAGAAGAAAGACCACGCAAAAACAACGGCTGCACAAGACAGGCATATTCGTATTTCTGCTCGCAGACATCCTACGCCCACAGCAACCCAACTCCAGAAGGAGCTCCGTGAGACCTCAGGGTTCATGGTGTCCACCCAAACGGTGCGAAACCAACTGCACTATATAGGGATTCATGTCCGTCGACCTTTGAAGGTTCACCGACTCATTGCGCTACATAGGGCACTACGCGTAAGATGGGCTAGACAACACGAGAACTGGACCCGGGAAAAGTGGTCACAAACACTGTTTACAGATGAAGTACGGGTTAGTCTGCACCCCGATGACAACACTATACGTATCTGGAGAGCAAATGAGCAGCGTTTCAATTAATCGTTCAAGGTGGAACGCTTCCAGCAACAGAGTGGTTCGGCACTGTTCTGGACAGGAATCTTGTTGGATCGTCGGACGCCATTAGTGCACATACAGGGTACAATGGATGCACAGACATACGAGGACAGTGTTCTTCGACCCGTCGTTAGGGCATTTGCGCAGGATGTTGGTGCAGGATTCACGTTGGTGGACGATAATGCCCGTCCTCACCGTGTCCGTTCAGTGGACCTTTTCCTTCTAAGGCATGCAATCCGTCGGATGGACTGGTCAGCAGTCTCCCCCGATATGAATTGTATCGAAAATGCCTGGCACCTTCTGAAACGTGCCATTGCAAACCGCCCTCACCCACCACAAACCCTACGTGATCTGATACACGCTGCCATTCAGGAATGGAACAATCTTCCACAACATGCATTGGATAACCTGGTTTTCACAATGCCCCGTCGTGTTCGAGAATGTCTACGTATTCGTACTCACCTTGATAAATAATTGGTGATCTTTTTGTAGCATCTTACTTTGGTTAGGAAAACAACTTTGTTTCTTTGGTCACATCTTCCAAAACTTTCTTTAACTATGTTTTGTGTTTTGTACTTTCATTGCCCTAGTCGGAGGTATCGACATGTGTGGATTCTGTGATGCAGAAAATAAAAATGTTGTTATATGCAACTTTTTTGACCAGTATATATTATATATATACCGTGCGTCCATTTCGATCTGCAGCCGAGAGATCGGGAGAAGCGTGGCGGGCGGCACTGACGGAGATGCCGACATTTGCGGCCTGAAATGCCCGCTTATTTTTATGGACATATGCAGACATTTATATAAATATTGCAAAACGAGCACTAACCTGTGTTATAAGAGTATGGTTTTAATTTTAGTAGCTTAGTGACTGTATGTGCCGATGATTTTGACACGCCCACCTCTTGTGAAACACGGCGTAGAGGTTTGTTTGGAGAACGTTCTAACGGTGCACCAATATCATCGAGTTTTGCTTCGGTTAGAATCCGTCGTTTTTGCTTAGGTGTTTTAAAATTTAACGATACAGTTTCTCGTAATTTAAGGACAAGATGTGTAACCGTATCTCTGTGTGGAGTTGAAACGCATGGGAATTTCTGTACAAATTACCTACACACGTCTCGACACGAGTTTGTTTTCACGTAGGTACGTGTCATACATAAAAAAATCTTTGTTCTAACGTGAATCTTGCGGCTGGCATTCCAATCGTCTCACTGACACGTCACACATACACACTACAATAACACAAACAAGTAACTGCAAGTAACCAAGAATAACACTCTTGCGCACAGTACGAAATTAACAAGCTCTTGGTTTACATTGCTCGCCACTATATTTACAACTCTGTCTTCATCTAGTCGCGAAGGAACAAAAAACTCGAACTCGGAGATTTCGGATTGCAAGGAAGCTCACGAACACTATTGACTTTTAACGGTTTCTTCTACAGCGTAATCTTGATACAGTGTTGCACATTCAAAACCTCCAAACGTTCCCCATCGGCACAAAACTCTTTCAAGGATATAAATTTAAGCAGGACGTTACTGGTCAAAACTATGATTAAAATGTTTTATTATCTGTGGCTCTTAACATCGTTTCTAAAGCGTATTTTTTTGTGTATATAAGAGCAGAACTTGGATGAATTACAGAAGAACTTTTGCGTGTTATAACACAGGTTAGTGATCGTTTTGCAATATTTATATAAATGTCTGCATATGTCTATAAAAATAAGCGGGCATTACAGGCCGCAAATGTCGGCATCTCCGTCAGCGCCGCCCGCCACGCTTCTCCCGATCTCTCGGCTGCAGATCGAAATGAACGCACGGTATATATATAGTCTTAGCATAAATACTGTCACGAAGTTTTAAGTAAATTGACACAAAATGCTGAGAGATATTGTAATATCCTAATAACATTACTGAAATGGATGCATGACAAATCAAAATCACGAATCATTATTCAAAATGGCCACCCTTAGCACGCACACATTCCGTAAGTCTTTGTGGCCACGCATCAATTGAATTACGCAACACATCGACTGGAAAATGAGCAACTGCCTTCAGAAGAGACCGCTTTAAACTTTCAATATTGGGATGTCTCTTCTTGCAAGCCATCTCCTGAAGCTTGGACCACAATTTGTAGTCCAAAGGGTATAGGTCCGGACTTGCAGAAGGCCAATCCGAAGTGGAAATGAAGTCTGGAACATTTGCTATGAGGGCAGGCTCCATTTCTGTGAAAAACGGGTAAAAACATCAGCCAAAGTGTACCAGCAGACAGTGCTTGAGAGACTAGTCAAGAATGTCAACAACACTCTCTTCCATGGTGAGAACTGGAGCTTCTAGCAGCATTCAGCCCAACATATGGGGCCCGAACAACACAGTAGTGGCTGGAGGCAATTGTACCGGACTTTATTTCCACTTTGGATTGGCCTTTTGCAAGTCCGGACCTATACCCTTTGGAATACAAATTGTGGTCCAAGCTTCAGGAGATGGCTTGGAAGAAGAGACATCCCAATATTGAAAGTTTAAAGTGGTCTCTTCTGAAGGCAGTTGCTCATTTTCCAGTCGATGTGTTGCGTAATTCAATTGATGCGTGGCCACAAAGACTTACGGAATGTGTGCGTGCTAAGGGTGGCCATTTTGAATAATGATTCGTGATTTTGATTTGTCATGCATCCATTTCAGTAATGTTATTAGGATATTACAATATCTCTCAGCATTTTGTGTCAATTTACTTAAAACTTTGTGACAGTATTTATGGTAAGACTAGGTATATATATATATATATATATATATATATATCTTTCCTTCTTTCTCTTTCTCTCTCTCTCTCTCTCTCTCTCTCTCTCTCTCTCTCTCTCTCTCTCTCTCTCTCACACACACACACTCTTTATCCATTTCCCTTTTTTTAAAGGGTGGAACACCCGAAAATTGCCCTCCTCCACCCTCATACATTCGGAGGGATGCGCTATTGTCCCGGTCCCTTAAATTATACCGGAACATCAGTGACGCGAAATATTTACCAGATTCCACCATTTATCCTTGTTCTTTATTCTTCACTAGCTGATTGCCCGGCGTTGCCCGGGTATTTATTTATCCCAATCTTGTATTAGACAGGAAAATAATGAATTCTAACTATAGTGTATAATTTTAAATGTGATCGTGAATGTCACCAATTAGCTTAGCGGCTCCGAAAACTACGGATTCGACACTAATCTAGGTCATTTGTGGCATTTTATTTTTCATCCCCTCTCACCCCCCATGCCGATAGGTGATGAAGTTGAACCGCATTGGGAGTGCTACGAAAACTATGGATTCCATTCGAAACACAGCCTGAATGTTAGATAACCCGAGAAACACTATCGTTGTGCGGATTGCATAGAGTCACGGATGTTTGTTTTGTGCGGAATTTAATATCGATGGTTCTCGATTATTTTTACATGTCACCCCTTCCCACCCCACCCCTAGGGGTGCCAGGGGTGTCTAACCCCAAAATATTATTTCCAGATTGCAAGTGATACGTGTACCAAGTTTGGTTGAAATTGCTCCAGGCGTTCGAGAGTTATACCGGAACAAACAAATACACACACACACACACACACACACACACACCCATATATATATATAGCTTTGTAATTTCCATGTTTTTATCTTCTTTTTTTACATGATGGTATGAGTTAATATCACACCAGAAAATGGACCAATGATTATTCGGAGACCAGAATAATCATTTGTTTACTTATAATAGTGTTAGTGGGGTTAAATGTTATTGTGTTAGATCTACAATTATTGATTTTAAGATCTTAAAGTTAGAGAGAACAGGTTAGTAATCGGAAGGTAAAAACTAGTGTAAAGTGTTATAAAAGAGTTAACAATGATAATTTATATTATCATTATAGAATCCGATTATACACAATTTCATCTCTGCATCATTTAGATATAATTTCCTGAAGAATCAAATTAATAGAATTAATGTTTTATTAAAATTATTATCTTACCGGTATTTTACCCACGAAATATATTTCTACGTTTATTACTTACGGATACGTTGCTGTAATGCAATATTCTTGTCAAGTTTTGACTCTCACTAAGAGACAGACCGACAGGTGATTAGAGATACGTACTAAATATCCTACTAAACCAGCACCAGGTAACTTGTAGTCACGAAATTGTATCTATGTATCCGCAGAAGATTTCGAGAAATCGACATAGCTATATCGAATGGTTCGATTGTTGACATGAACAGAAAAAATGGACGGACCAATCCGGAATATTTTCCAGAATCAAGCTGACACCTTATACATCTTTCAATATTCCAAATTACATGTTCGTAGCTTACTTCTCAAATATCGAAGCTTAAATCTATATCGAGTGTTTGCTGTCGATTATATCGCATTATGTTAATATTAGGTATGTGTTCATGTTCACCGACTTTTGTTCCTATCTTTAGTAGTGCTGATGACGTCACGTTGGAAATTCACATTTCTTTCAACGCATCAAATTTCGAACTTATATTTCGAATGATTTCGTCGATATCGAAACATTTATGAAAGTGTCCGTTGCTGACTTTCAATTGTTATGCTCCCACAAGCGGATAGACGTGTGAATTAAAATGATATGTTACTTGAAACTAGTATTTACTAGGATTTCACTTCTTGAAAATTTTAAATAATCACATTTGCAAGTTTCTGATTTATCGGAAGGTCAGTTTTGGTCGAACGTCCAGACGGACCTGCAAATCGAGTTGATTTTGGTCTGTTGCGGGATGATTGATTAGTCTCCAAATTTTGTTTCTATAGCCTCTTGTCATTCTAGGATGTCGATATTTGACACGGACCGACAGGCAAACACGAGTATAGCATAAAGTAACATTACATCTGTTTAGTATCATAAAAGTGCATACTGTTATGGAGAGTAATAAACCTGAAAAACCACTAGAATTGTGACTTAAATGTTAATTGACCACTTTAGTTTCCTCGGTCGGTTTAAATTGCTAAGAAACACTAAAGTGTGGCTTATAAATCCTATTAAAATATCAATATAGTTACATATTTAGCTATCGGTTTTAAGCTGTCATGAAATTACAATAAAGTTGTGCACACTTTTAGCCATAACATCCATTTCCTTTCCAAATTTTTCATGATAATAGACATTGCTCCATCTATGATCAATAAAATAAAGGTTTCCAACAGTGAAGCATACTTATTACGTTTTTGGCAAATTCGTCTTCTCCATGTGATTTTGTCAAAGAGTAATCACTGATTGGTGGTAAAAGGCAATAAAAGAATTGTTGAAGCATCATAAACCAACAGCGGAAATTCTGTTTGCTCTTGGTATAAAAGCCAAAATAACTCTTTTTTACGAAATTGTATTCTCAGCGTACTGTTTCATGTATTATTCATTTAATTTATAAATCCAGCTTCAAAAATCAATATAAGCCCAAGATCATTACTAGGGAAAGGATTTTAAGGTGCAAAATTATGGTAGAAAAGGAAAAAAAAAGTTCTGAAAATGTTTACAAAAAGGTGCTGATAAAATGTCTTTATTCAATGCTCCCTTTTTCTGCGCCTTCTGTATATAATGCGCGCGGACCGCAGAGAGAACTGTTTTGTTGAAGTTTGTTTTCTCTCGCGAGTTTTGCTGCATTATCTTGGGAACTATTGGGGCTGCAATGACTATATTATACCATTTTATAGTTCTCGTTCTGGTCTACAAAATGATGCTATAGGATTTTATGTAGCTGCTCAAGAAGAGTGAAAATCACTTATTTTTCTGTCCATTTTTTTAAGAAAACATGAAAGAAAAGAAATGGAAAAGGTGCTGAAGCATCAAAGAGGTGGTAAAAAGGGGATACATGTGCTAATTTCACGAAAAGGTGCAACAGGGTGTGTTCATTTTACTTGATTTCATGTCCAAACATACATATCTCAAACGATGGGTATGAAAACAGCTAAATTTTTGGATATCCGTTCCCTAATCATTGCATTTACAAAGAAAAGAGAGAATTTCCCAAAACTTTTATTCAAGGTAAGGTTTAGTAGAAAGGTTTGTGAAATTTTAAAAGAGCATCAATTTTAAAAATGTACATATGGTAAGGAGTTTTACATAAGACTGAGTGTTATTCTCCCCAATTGCATACAGACGTGTGTACATGTCTGACGGGCGAATTTTTTTGTCAACCGCGCGAGGAGCATATCTTGAGGTAACACAACAATTGGTTCTGACAGTAGCATTAATTTTCCAGAAAATGTTTCTTCCAGGAATCGACACCAAATTCTTGACACCTCAACAATGTGATTTCCATTCGACCAATATAATTTTGTTTGTGTCCTTTAGACACTCTCTGTCGTCACCTTCAACCGAACATTTTCTTCTATTCGCCGAAGGGAAAGCTGAATGATAAATGTCCCCAAGGAAAGAAAGATTTGTCCATTCTCAAGAGATAAAGAGGGCGACAGGAGATGAATAATGGAAAAATATGTATAACATTCCTGTTAGCATTGGGTTTTGAAATCTAAAAATTCTGACGTTCGGTCAATGACAAGATTTATGATATTCTTGAACGAAACACATAAATACAATTTGTGACATGCAAGATCATATTTATGCTTTACCTGAAATATGCTTTACGTATTGCAGAAAAACTAACCTTGTATTTCAAACTTGAGCAAATAATTTTGACAATACAGAGTAATACAAGTTTGAGAGTTAGCAAGTTACCACCAAATTCTCCATGGACACTATTAGCAGTTCGATATTTTATAGATTACAAATTATTAATTGACTAGATAATCAGATTAAGTTTTATATCGTAATGAATAGGGAAAGGATTTTAAGGTGCAAACTTATGGTCGGGCAATGGAGAAAAGGGTCTGAAAATCGTTTTAAAAATAGTGCAAGAAAAGGTCCTCGTAAAATTCCTTCATTCAATGGTCTGTTTTTCTGCGCCTTCTGTATATAATGCGCGCGGACCGCACAGAGAACTGTGGTTCTGACGAATAGATTTCTTTGAAGTTTCTGTTTTCTCTCGCGGGTTTTGCAAGCATTTTGGTTATCTGGTAGCGTCCCTTGGTTTCATATTTGTATAATTGTATGCCGAAGAGAGAGTAGACTATATGTGGACCTTCTTTTGTTTAAATGCCATAGTCGGGCCGACGGACCGAATGAGGTAATATTTCGGATAGGTCCTACACTTCACTTCATGTGAGCCTTCACTTTCCAGTTCTTAACATCTACTGTGTTGCGCCTGCGCATAACTGAGTAGTTGGACATTTAAAATGCTAGGAATAAAACACGTGTTATGACGTCAGTTCTAATAGATGACTCAAATTTCTATAATTTCACAACGTGGTTATTGACTTACCTGTTTATTTTCGCTGACAAAGCAATTTTTGTTTGGACCAACTCCGGCCTATCTCCAACGCGATGCCGTACTGGTGACAAATGTTTAGAGTACGTAGAAAAGCATAGAATGAGTCTTTACTTAAACAGGAATGTGGAATGGATTGTGAAGCAATAATAGGATAGTGTTGTAGTTTCAGGTTTTGCTTTAAATTCACTTTGTGCACAGATAGGCTAATCAAGACTGGACTTACTGTTTATAGTAGGATCCGAACACTGTGCAATGTGCCTTCATCGGGATTCGAACTAGGGCGTACGTGTTATTTAATTTGCCAAAACTTACATCTTTCGCTTGTCATGATAGGCATATTTTACCCTTTTCTATATGCAATAGAATCGAGACAGTGCATTCTCGTTCACGATATAACTGTGACATGTCTCGTCTCGCTCAGTACAATCCATAATAAACTTACAAATAATTATACACTTTGTAAAGAAAAGAATAGCATCACATTGTTTTTACTAGTTCTCAGCATTTCTCTCCTTCATTCTCAGTTGTTTCAATGATTACATTTGACTTGCAGATTTATTTTCCTAACATATAAATACAATACAATATAAGTACAGTATATATGTATTATTTAAGCCACAGTTCTCTGCACATGGAACACTTCGCAGAACCAGTGGCGTACGCAAGTGGGGTTACGGGGTTTAAAACCCCCCCTTGAGCTTTGGAAATATTATGAAAAATGCTGTGAAAAAAAATTTATATGGCCAATTTATCACAGTCAAAGATCTGGGACAATACTATTACTATTACTACATCTACTACTACTACTAATACTACTAATAATAATAATAATTTGAATTATTATTTCCATGGAGCATGGCGAAAGGCACAGCAATCCAAGCACACGCGTCTTTCAGAGTGATGCCTTGAAAATAAGCACAAGTTCTTGAAAGTGAAATATGAGGGTAACTATGATTTAAAAGAGAAATAAAATGTTTTGTACCTCAGTTGCAACAATGTTCAATACTCTGGCGTACGCAGGGTTTTTTTTTTTGGGAGGGGCCGGAATAGTAAATGTGGATAGGACATGGCTTCGTTTTGGAGGGAAGGATGCATAATAAAATATTTCGTATTTTTGGAGCTTTTCAGTCTATTAAAATTGTATTCAAAGACAAGAATGGTAATCGGGACTCACTTTAAAAGAGGTTTCGGATTTACACATTTTGATTTTTTAAAGTTCTTTACGGATTTTTATTTGAAAATTCTGATTTTCTCAAAATTTTGGTAGGGACTGTAGCACCATCGGTAGAGGCATGCATATTTCGTTTCTGACAAAAAAAAACGAAATTTGAAATAACACATTGCAATGTTAATTTTTAAGGTTTCTGAAAGGTGTGAGGTGCATTTTCCTACCCTGATTTGTCCCGAAATGATGCGAAATGAACTGCAAAATGCGAAACAGACTCTTAAACACGACATTTACCGTTTATATACCGACGCGACACTTTCTGAAGTCTGAAGTATCCTGTGTGTTATGCAATTCACGGAAAATTGATTAATTTTGCTGTAAATATTTGAGAAGCAAAAATGAACTCCTTTATACAGGAATAAACTTAATATTCTCGTAATGATTTAATGTGCTATTAGAAGGGATATGTTTATTTTGTGTAATAGTGCAGTTTTTAAATCAAATTTGGGATTATATTCACATTTTTAAAACCAAAATGTAATTTTATATACCGCTTTTTCACCGCTATAACAGCGAAAATTCGTTTTATTTACAGCTTTTGAACCCGAAATTGACTCTGTTTTTATACTGAAATTTTGCTTTTTTATTTACCAAAAATATGTGCCTCTAACCATCGGCCATGCCTCTACGTACGCCAGTGTTCAACGAACATGTAATTTTTTGTGTGAACAATGAGAATTAACTAAATAAAGTTCTTGGTTCGTTGTTAGAGGCTAATGTATAGACAAAGGCTAGGCGGACAAGAATACAGTCACCAGTCTGCCTTCCCATTGTATTGTTTCCGCAGCACGTTTGAATGTCTCTCTTTAAAATGTCTCACCTTGTTGAGTAGACAATTATTCAAACGACAAATGTTTTGTTGGTAAGAACAGTGAGACAATCCAGATGTGAATTATCGGGGACATTTATGCGGGGAAGAAGCCGGAAAAATTCCAACCAATTTCGGGAATCGAATCCGGATCTCCCGTGTGATTGTCAGATGCTCTACCGACTAGACCACCGCAGCTCCTTGGATGAGTTCCATACTTTGATTATTTCAATTTATTTTAATATGTTTTCTTGTTTTATGGATTTTCTTCACACTTAAAATGTCTCACCTCGTTGACCAGACAATTATTTCCTAACAAAGAAAGAAGAAAATGCTCCCAGTATTTGATAAAAATCGAATGATTAGAAAGTAATTTCATTCTATTATTTTCATAAATGCTATATTTATGTAGATCTCTACTACATAATAGTAGTAGTGATATTAGTAGTAATTCAGCTAATTAATTAATTATAATATTATTAATTAATTGTGATTATTATTATTTAAGTAAAGTATAATAAATCAAAGGTAATGTGAATTTGGAGAAAGTTTTAGAAATAGCCCCCCCCCCCGATGAAATCCTGCGTACGCTACTGCGCAGAACTAATAATAAAATTAAAGTAAACATTGCTTGTGGAATGTATATGCACAAAAACAATTCTTGCTTACGAGAACACTTCAAAATAATGATAACGTAATAAACTTTTAATAATAAACACCCAGGAGTGTGTATTTAGGCTAGCTAGGCTATCTGCGAAGCCTGAAGTCTAAAGAATAAAATACAGGAGGAAAATCTATCAGAAATTGTAAATAAAATTATTCATATCAGTGAAATGATGGTGATTCTGGAGTTGGCAACCGGATTTCTTGTGAGTTGGCAACCTGATTTCCTATGAGTTGGCAACCTGATTTCCATTTCTTAGGAGTTGGTAAACTTATTTCTATTCATAGCATACGACCACGTGACATAGTGAGATAGCCCATATCTTGAAGTCAGTATACGCCACTGTAAACACAGTTTACAACATAGAACATGTCACGTGCCCCAGTGCTAAATATCGTATTACGGACTCCCGCCAATAACGCTGAGAGACAAATGCCAAGCCCTCTATCAGAAGTTCCTAATACTAAATGAACAAAAGAATAACACGATACGACACTGATACCAAACGAATGCTTCAATCATTTTCAAAGATAGATAGAGAGAGAGAGAGATTAATCCAAATCATATCGAAATTTGTACTAAGAATGCAGTGATGCTATTATCTCTTTACAAAGTGTAATATATAAAATGTTACTTCCCAAAATTAATTTTTCGCCCAACGTTATCACAGCTTGATTGCGAAAATTCGCGGCTTAAAATGAGGATCATCTTTTCAACCGAAACCATACGACTGTCACCGGAACGGCAAAGCCTCGTTCTCACCTGGTAGCCACGTGACTTTTCTAACCTACCGTCAGAAGCGCTGCGGAGCGCATGCGCCGTTTAAAAAAAGCGAAGGTGGGAAAAATACTTTAAAAAAGGAAACAGAGTTCTCCGAAACGGCTGTGGGCGGGGTTCCTTTGTCGGCGGATCGAGAAGGGGGCGGAGTCCTCCTATTTGACAGCTGCAACGTCCTGCCACGCCCACTCGCCACAGGAAACCGCAGTCAACCGCTTCGAGGCCTCGGTAAATTGCACACGCGGATCGCTTTCATGGGTGGCGTCACCGCGAATTATGTATTTGCTATTTATGTGTACAGGGTTCGATACAAGTAGGCCAAAAAATTAAAGAATTTCCTTGTATTTGGAGATAGTAGGAGACAAGACGAGACTCGGAACAGTATCGCCTAGTTCTCGGTCTCGTCTCGACTTACATGTGCTTGTGTACTTCTCGGCCTCGACTCCATTTACAAATGCTTGTGTCTCGCCTTGACTTGCAAATGCTTGTGTAGTTCTCGGTCTCGCCTCGACTCGCAAATACTTATGTACTTCTCGGTCTCGACTCCACTTGCAAATGCTTATATAGTTCTCGGTCTCGACTCGACTTGCAAATGCTTGTCTAGATCTCGGTCTCGACTCCACTTGCAAATGCTTGTGTAATTCTCGGTCTCGACTCCACTTACAAATGCTTGTGAAGTTCTCGGTCTCGACTCCACTTGCAAAAGCTTGTGTAGTTCTCGGTCTCGACTCCACTTACAAATGCTTGTGTAATTCTCGGTCTCGACTCCACTTGCAAATGCTTGTGTAATTCTCGGTCTCGACTCCACTTGCAAATGCTTATATAGTTCTCGGTCTCGACTTCACTTGCAAATGCTTGTCTAGTTCTCGGTCTCGACTCGACTTGCAAATGCTTGTCTAGTTCTCGCTCTCGACTCGACTTGCAAATGCTTATGTAGTTCTCGGTCTCGACGCGACTTGCAAATGCTTGTCTAGTTCTTGGTCTCGACTCCACTTGCAAATGCTTTTGTAATTTTCGGTCTCAGCTCGACTTGCAAATGCTTGTCTATATCTCAGTCACAAGTCTACTTGAAAATTCTTGTGTAGTTCTAGGTCTCAGCTCGACTTGCAAATGCTTGTCTAGTTCTCGGTCTCGACTCGACTTGCAAATGCTTGTGTAATTCTCGGTCTCGCCTCCACTTGCAAATGCTTATGTAGTTCTCGGTCTCGACGCGACTTGCAAATGCTTGTCAAGTTCTCGGTCTCGACTCCACTTGCAAATGCTTATGTAATTCTTGGTCTCGACTCCAATTGCAAATGCTTATGTAGTTCTCGGTCTCGACTCCACTTGCAAATGCTAGTCTATATCTCAGTCTCGACTCGACTTGCAAATGCTTGTCTAGATCTCGGTCTCGACTCCACTTGCAAATGCTTGTGTAATTCTCGGTCTCGACTCCACTTGCAAAAGCTTGTCTAGTTCTCGGTCTCGACTACACTTGCAAATGCTTATGTACTTCTAAGTCTCGACTCCACTTGCAAATGCTTTTCTAGTTCTCGGTCTCGACTTCACTTGCAAATGCTTGTGTAATTCTCGGTCTCAGCTCGACTTGCAAATGCTTGTCTATATCGTGTCTAAATAAATGAGCAAAATTTTGGGGTGGGATTTGACCATGTGTCAATATTTGGGGTGGGGTTGAATTTAAACTGGTTAAAAATTAACTGCAACTCTTTTCATTTTCTGAAAAAAAAATGAAAAGGCCCGTATCTCTACCACGTGTCAAAATTTGAGGTGGGAAATAATTCTAAACTGGTTACAAACTCTTTTCATTCCTGTAAGAAATGAAAAGGCCCACGTATCTCCACCACGTGTCATTCTATAGAATGAAGGGATCTGAACCAGTTAATCGATGGGGTGATGTAAACTACTCATCATTCATCCTCTTGATGAGATCACTCGTCATTAGCATGACGAGTTATCGCTTGGCATGCGAAAGGTACAAATTACACAAAGGAATTAAACAACTGAAAAGACAATGGTCACTCGTTGGATTTTGTGAACCGTTGAACCTGTATCATGGCTGGGTGTAGGATAATTACCTGTCTAACTGAAGTCTCTTAGCTGAATGAAAATAGCGAAGTCCTCTGGAAGCTTCTCTCCTATTTGTCGACCAGAGCGTTGTTCTACTCCTCCCCTACTGCCTTGCTGACCACCTTCTCTCTCTCCACTCAATCTCCAAAGTCAGTCACCTCCCAGCTTGTCTCACCTCTATATTCCCTGGCCATCGAGCTCTTCCTCGATGCCGAATCGCCGAATCGTGTTTATTATAATTGCTACCATGCAAACCGCTGACACCATAACCAGAAGTCTTACCTGTTTCCTGAATGCTCAGGAGGTTTGCATGGCACAACACAATGCATTGTAAACATGCCTAAGAGGCTTGAGACAGCTGAGAAAAACAAGTGAATGCCCTGGTCAACATGAAGCGTTCAGAGAGACTTAATAAAATAAACATACAATCTTAGGGATTGATACGATATCTCAGTCTCAACTCTATTTGCCAATACTTGTGTAGTTCTCGGTCTCAGCTCGACTTGCAAATGCTTGTCTATATCTCAGCAGTCTCGACTCCACTTGCAAATGCTTGTGTAATTCTCGGTCTCGACTCCACTTGCAAATTCTTATGTAGTTCTCGGTCTCGACTCCACTTGCAAATGCTTGTGTAATTCTCGGTCTCGACTCCACTTGCAAATGCTTGTGTAATTCTCGGTCTCGACTCCACTTGCTGCAAGACTTGCAAATTCTTATGTAGTTCTCAGTCTCGACTCCACTTGCAAATGCTTGTGTAATTCTCGGTCTCGACACGATTTGCAAATGCTAGTTTAGTTGTCGGTCTCGTCTCGAGTTAGAAATTCCTAAAAGGTTTTCAGTCTCGTATTGATTTAATCTCGAACCCGCTCTTGTCTGGACACGACTCAATGGTTTGGTCTCGTTCTCGTATTAGCAGATCCCCGTGGCGGAGTGGTTACCTGTGGTCCCAGGTTAGAATCCCGGTCTATACAGTGGTGTTCTTTGTGAGTGTCTTTATCAATTTCATCACACCATCGCACGTCCGCATCTTCGCGAATAGCCAAAAGTGGCAGAAAAGAGAAGTATAATAAACCAGATCAATGAATCGTCTTGTGCCTCCACCGGGAATAGAACCCGGGACCCCTTGATTACAAATCGACGACGCTACCTCTGCGCCATCGGGGAGGCCCTCCAAATGGCTAGAGCATTCGCCTTTGGTGTGAAGGGTGCCGGGTTCGTTTCCCGGGTGAGGGAACAGTTGGGTGTATTTGAAGAGAAGTATCGGTCTCACATAACGAAATGCTGAAAATAGCGGTGACGATCCTCTGACCACGCTTCATCAAATGAAATTCCGCTTCGCATTTCCCTGTACGCCACGAAGTTTAATGTTTCTTTGCGTGTCTGCACAATCGAAACTAAACCGACACTTCCCTATCGAGACGAGATCCAAGAGCGAGACAACTCGAGTAGTGGCGAGATACCTCATTAATCTGCAAATGACGATCTAGGTGAAATTTCATGTTGTATCGCAGACGCAAAATTTCTTTTGCAATGAAATGACCAATTAAATGTCACGAATTGTTAATTACCGAAATCATATGCCTGCGGCAAATATTTGTTGTTCTCTGCCAACATTCTTTTTATTGAGCTCGCATGCCGATGTCAGCTGTTACAGTGTGCAGTTGAATTTCGATTTCTTTCGTCAAATGTTTGGTTGATGTATTTTACCACGTGTTTCTTTTTTAATTCAGATTTCCACATGACTGATCTCGATGTGATCCATGAGAATTGCATTTGCTGCCTGCGATGTTATTTTCTGAACTGTTGTTTGTGCTTGAAAATGAAATTTGCTTTTCTTCTATCTTTCTCTCTCTCTCTCTCTCTCTCTCTCTCTCTCTTTCTCTCTCTCTCTCTCTCTCTCTGCAAGCATGGGAAAATCAACATTGAACACGTTAGAGGGTTATACTACGTCTCGGGAATCTATGGAGAAAATCCGCGCATAACGGTAGAGAAGGGGAGAAATCGAGTTGGCGGAGCGAAGCAATGCGCGTTCATTGGTCGAGCCCTCTCGAGTCAGTAACCGCGGAAAGACTTGTTTTCGTTCCCTTGCTAAAGAGATTCCCAAGCTAGATTCTAGTGATGCCCCAAAAGGCTTCCGTTTCCTTTTTCTCTCTTGTACCTGACGTCTCTTCTCTCTGTCTCTCAGTTCTCACTATTCTCTCTTCGCATCCTTTGCTTTCCTCGCTCGTTTATTGTTCCACGGTTATATCTTCTTTCACTTCATGCATCCTCTCAATTCTCTCTCCATCTCTCGCTTCTTCACTCTTCTTTCTTTCCTCTCCCCTCAATGCTTTCTCTCTCTCTTTTTTCTTTTCCTTTTCATCTCTCTCCATTTTGAATACTCTCCTGTTTCATTTTCTCTACTTCCTCTTTCTACCTTATCCCTCTTTTCTCGATCATTCTCTATCTCTCTTCTTCTCTCATCCTCTGTCACCTCTTCAGATTCAATTTGCAATTTCGTCCTTTTCAACTTTTACAGGGTTTAACGTTAAATACATTATTTGACACGTAGACTAGCTGCTCCAGTAAAAAAAAACATAAACTCCATTGCGTAACAGCCCTCTCTGGGTCAGTGTCTGCCAAGCGAAAGTAGAGAGTGAGTGACAGCGCATCTTGTCCCATCGCCGCTGTTTATGGCTCTCGAACCAGTCAGTTTCTTCTTATTTCCAAGTAGTTCTCCAATTTCCTCGCACACCCAATCCGCGTGGTACACCTTGGACTGCATTCTGCAGGCTAGTGAGGATCTGGCGTCCGGACTGTCAGTATAATACTTTGTGGGACTCGGGTGTGTCGTTCCTATATGTTTGTGAATGTCTCTTCGTCTCATCTCATCGCTATTAATTCGCATCTTCGCGAGTAGCGAAAGTGGCAGAAAAGCAGCTCGAAATAAAAACAAAATCCAATGCCTTCACTATGCTGGATCAACGCCGAAATTTTAGGAGTCTTCCAACGGGGAAAAGCCTATGTTGTTTTATTAAATATTAATTGCAACTCAGTAATGGAATAGTTACGTTTTTATAACCGTCACTCACGATCTCGCTATCGAAGGTTCCTGATTCAAGTCACCACGTACACACGGTAATAACTTTATGAGTATTGATTTATAAATGTCATACACTAAAAAGATTTTTCTTCTCTCTTGCATTGAACTTATATTGGAAAATGGATTTAAAACCTGACGACCTGTCAAAATTCTAGAAGAGATTCGGCCCGCCCTCTGGTCTGGTCCATTTCAAGCAAACAATATTTGCCGTTCCTAAGAAAACAATGGTAGTAGTGGTAATCAAATGGTAACAGTGTTGCCATCCCATCACTTTTTTACATAAAGTGGAAAATAGATCCGTGCGTCGTTTATTTTAAGTATCTGCGGGTTGCAGAGAAAAGATTGAAAAGAAGATGGCCTGTTCATCTTATCAACTGTGTTATTACTATGTCTCGGGAATCTCTGGAGCAATGTCGCTCACGACGGTAGAGAAGGGGAGAAAGCGCGTTGGCGAAGTAACGCTGTGCGTGCTGCTGAAAACGGCTGATAGCTGCATGCTCGCTTTCCCCTCCATGCACTCTCACGCGTTCGTTGGTCGAGCCCGCTCGAGTCCTAATTGGGCAGAGACCACTTTGGTTTTCCCGAGTTCCTTGCCGCTTTCGAAAGGGAGTGTACATATCATAAATTCTGTATAGTCGACGCGCTAGCTACGTTAACGACCGGCTGGCTTTGAAGTCCACGGAGCGCGCCCACCAGCTGTAACAATCACATTCAACGCACAGTGTTGCCACACATCTACTCTCCACATCTACTCTACGCCACCTTGTCCCTCCGCGCAAAGTACGGCAACAGCGTATCCGCAATCATGTGACTGAGACTACACGTGGAGTAGACGAGTGTGATTGGACGAAAACAACTCGCCCCCTATTTATCCCCACCCACGTTCGTTGCGGCGGCTTTCTTCAGTTCTTCGACTTTAACGAATTAAACATGTGGACGAACTTCAACCCTAGCAACCGTAAATAAACTTACAGTTTAGTCAATAACCATTTGGTAGAATTAAAGAATTGCACCATAACGGAATTGATATCATAAAAGTATTTTTTTTAACTTGATATTTTAAACATCGTGTAATTTAATTAAGTGGGGCGAGTAAAAATTTTTTTAACTCACAATTTATTTTTTAAAATTATTTTTTGAAACTGAGTACTTTAAGATTTGTAATATGTCATACAGCTTTTCTCGTTTAATTTGAGTCACAAATTTTGTACATTAAACAAATATGTCTTTTGGCAGGGTGAGCAAGAGTTGGGCCAGACTGATTTTGAGCGGGCCACCCTTGGGCGTGGACCCCCACCTTAGTCCATGGCTCTGGTTGGCCCATGCGTAAATATGAACCTGCATCCAATGGTTAACATATGGAATGTCAATTAAATGAACACAGTGACACTTCCTCTGCTTATCGTTTCAGCTTGCGTCATTGTTTGTGCTTTTCAACGAAAACGCAAGAAAGGAATACGTTGATATCACGCTGCCGAGCGCGAAACATTTCCACATGGACGCACATTCGAAGGCTTTTGGAAGTTTTGAAAAAAGGTGGGAGGGGCTTGTATGCGCGGCTAAAGAGGCCAGGGGAAGGGGGGAGGTGAAGTGTATAATATGCTGCGTTTCACCGATATCACGTGATGCAAGTTTAATTTCACGGTCGGATGAATTCGCGTTGACAAAGGGGCCCCTTTGTGCTTTTACGTAAAGCACAAAGCATAATCGGAGGCAAATTGTTTACCTGTTCATATGGTGTTTGTTGCCAGGCGAACAGTGCATCAGGATTTTTGTACTCTTATTAACGAGATGAATTTTAACTCTTTATTTTTAAAGTGATAGATGGCGCTGGTAACAACTAATTTGTTTTGTACTAAATTCCTATAATTTCGCGTTACAGTTACAGGTTTCATGTAAAAATTATGCACATATTATTTCTTTACAGTAAATACTGAATAAATAATGGGTTAATATTGGCAATTAATTCCTAATATTTCAACTAATTGATAAGTTCTTGTAGTTTAATGGATAATGTTGAGAGATAAATTATATTTAACATGCATTATATTTACCTTCAGAGCATAGTTCCTTTGCTTGATCAAGAACGTTAATGTAAAACCAATATTGTACTTTAGGTTGCATATTAATCTTATATCTCCTGAACTCTAAACAATAGTAATTGCATTATTGTTTGATACTCGGGTGGCTTTAATGAACATGTAGATGTACCCTAAGTGTACCCCTTCCCCACATTTTTGGGAGGGGTACAGACGTAGGATACCCCTCGTTCCTGCACCAATGCTCATTGCATCTGCAAATTGGAAAGATACAAAAAAAAAAAAAGACAAATTCATTGTCACATTACTTTTGTGCCACTCTGTACTGTAAGAGAACTTAGATATAAGGGAGAAACACTCTAATTTATTTTATCCTCCGGTACATATTAAATCCAGCACAAAAAAACACTTAAGATGCATATATACATGTTCATGAAAACCTCCCGAGTATCAAACAATAATGCAATTACTATTGTTTAGAGTTCTGGATTGATTGATTGATTGATTTGCTTTATTTTAGTTCGCCTTTCGTGCCACTTTTGCTTCCGTCACGGGGAGCGGCTAGAGTTCTGGAGATATAACATTAATATATATATATATATATATATATATATATATATATATATATATATATATATATATATAAATGGATGTAGGCTGTGTGTGTGTATGTGTGTTTGTTTCAGCGTAACTCTCGAACGCCTGGAGCAATTTCAGCCAAACTTGGTACACATTTGACTTACAATCTGGAAAGAAATACTGTGGGGGTAAGACACCCCTGGCACCCCTAGGGTAGGGGGTGGGAAGGGGTGACATGTAAAAATTATCTAAAACGACCAATATTAGTGTGGAATCCATAGTTTTAGGGGTCGCTAAGATGAATAGTGACACTCCGAATGCCATTCAACTCCAAGTTCATTACCTATCGGCATGGGGGGTGAGAGGAGGTGAAAAATTAAATGTTCATAGTTTTCGGGATAAATAAATACCCGGGCAACGCCCGGTAATTAGCTAGTATATGCCTAAAGTACAATATTGGTACTACATTAACGTTCCTGATCACCCCTAAAATGACTATGTTTTCAAGGTAAATATTACGTCATCTTGAATTAAGTATTATTGGCAAGTCATATATTTTGTTTACTGTAATTGCAGTCACTAGCGCCAATATTTAATACACTAGTGCCTGTGCTATGCTGTTGCATATGTAAATTATGAGAATATGTAAATTGAGAATACATTCTTAAGATAGTTTTAAACAGGTTTTAAAAACGTGTAATTCAAGAACGGATCAGCTCTAGACTTCATTCCATAATTTCCAATCTCAAACAGCTTTACTTCTTTCTAACATTTTCCGAGAGTACAGGTCAAGCATAAATGTGTTTGACGGTGGTTTTGACTCTTTGAATTCCGGACTGAGAGTGGGAATTTTTGTGAGTGTCTCTTCATCATATCATCACTCATCCTCATTATTGCGGTTAGCCAAAAAGCACAATGTTGCAGTCCTAAGGTCAAGAAGTTTATTTTGGATGTGTTTGATTGATTGAATTGGTATATTTCACTTCGCTTGCCTGCCACTTTTGGCTACCTGAGAAGATGGGAATGAGTGATGATATGATGAAAATGATGAGGAGACATTCACAAAGAACGTCCATGTCCAGGCCGGGATTCGAACCCGGCACCCCTGACGTCGTAGCTCTGATGTGCTAACTACTTCACCATCCGGGCCGGCTCCTTTGCATAGGGGGATGATGCAGACAAAATTATTGTGAATATTGTTTGTCTTCATTGGGAATATCAAGTTATGTAAATTTTATTTTAGAAACTGGACAACTATGTCGCCTATTACAAAGTAATGCAAAGTGGTGTTATGGTGCCGGCAGGACTAACATGTTCTAACTAGGGAACCTCGGAAAACACTTGAATGTCTACCTATCTTCTGGTTCTTCTGTTAGCAGAAACGTGCTATGGTAAACATGAGGAAAGGCTCCACAAAACCGAAAAGAGAGAAACGTTTGAGGGTCATGGATGTATAAGAGGCATCGAAGGGTGGGAAAAGTGTGCAAGGGTGAGCTCGAGGGGTGTCGAAATAGCAGAAGGGGTGGGTGGGGTGCAGGCAAGAGTTGCTTTAATCATATTGGAAATGGATTCATACGTGCGGAATGATTGAGGCCCAGGACAGAGGTTTCCCCTCTCTTTTCGCACCGTCTCTTTCTTTTCGCCACAACGATACCATCATCGTTGCTACACCCTCCCCCCTTCCTCACCCTTCACAAAACAAAATGAAAAAATAGAAGAAAGTGTAAAAGGGCATGAGGGAGAGGTGATAACGAGGCGTCGGGAGGGCATCGTGGGATTCTAATGTTTCCTTTCTGAAATGAAAGAAAAATCTGAAAAGTCCTTTCTTCAGATTCGAGACAAGTAAGTTAATACGCAATTGTGTTGTAGTCAAGAGGTCACGGGTTCGATTCCAGATGGAAGCGTCAGTTTGAGCAACACGTATTGGTATTTAGTTATTTTAGTGTCGCTTATATACCAGTTTTAGCTAATCCCAACGATTAGGGTGATATATGATTTGAAGAAACTGATCTAGGGACACTCACAAAGTGCGCCCATGACCTGGGCGGGATTGGAACCGTGAAAATTCTTGGTGGAGAGGTCGAAAATTGATCATTTTACGTGCTCAACTAGTTCACATGCAATTATGGAGTCAGTTTTCGGAATAGGTGAGGTAAGAATGTAAGGAACAGAGCAAGAGAGAGAAAGAGAAGTATCCTTTTGTAAGTGAAACAGAAGAAGAAGGGGAAGAAATGTACATTGAGAAACAAATTGTGAAAAAAAATAAGAAAGAGAAAGAGAGAGAAGCTCACAAAGAAACAAACCTACAGAAACACATAGAGGAAAAGAGAAAGAGGAAGAAAGAGAGAGAATCTAAAAAACAATGAAAGATAGAAATCTGGAGAAACAGATAGATGAAAAGAGAGAGAGAGAGAGGGGGATAAAAAAGAGAAACGGAGGAAGAAAGAGATAAAAGCTGAGGAAAAAAGTAAACCTAGATAAATAGATAGAGAAAAAGGAGAGATATAAGAAAGAGATAGAGGAAGAAAGAGAGAGAAAGAAAGGAAGACACCTAGAGAAACAGATAGATGAAAAGAGAGATAAGAAAGAGAGACAGAGAAACAGATGGAGGAAAAGAGAAATATAAGAAACAGAAACAGAGGATGAAAGAGACAGAGAAACAGATGGAGGAAAAGAGAATATAAGAAAGAGCAACAGAGGAAGAAAAGGAGAGGAGCTGAGAATGAAACAAGCAGGTGGAGAAAAAGAGAGAGGTGAGAAAGAGAAATAGGGGAAGAAGAGAGAGAAGTTGATAAAGAAAGACATAAATCTAGAGAGATACAGGAAAAGAGAAAGAGAGATAAGAAAGAGAAAGAGTATGAAAAGAGAAACTGAGAGAGAAAGAAAGAAAGAAAGAAAGCTAGTGAAACAGATAGATGAAAAGAGAGATAAGAAAGAGAACAGATGAAGAAAGAGAGAGGAGCTGAGAAGAAAAGAAAGAAACCTAGAGAAACAGAAGAAAAGAAAGAGAGATAAGAAAGAGGAAGAACGAGAGAGAAACTGAGAGAGAAAGAAAGAAAGAAACGTAGAGAAACAGATAGATGAAAAGAGAGATAAGAAGAGAAAGAAGAAGAAAGAGAGAGAAGCTGAAAAAGAATGAAACAGAGTCACAGATGGAGGAAAAGATTAAAGTTAAGTATTTTTTTTATTTCATTTAGTTTATTTTACTTCGCGTTTTGTGCCTCTTGGCTAATTTGCAAAGATGGGGATGAGTGAGGAAAGGATGAAATTGATGAATTTACGTTCACAAACAACCAAGCCCGAGCGGGATTCGAACCCGGGACCCTTGCGTCGCAGCGCGATGTGCTAACCACTTTTTTTAATTTTTTTTAAGCCCCTAAGCGGAAGCTTCTCCCCATCACACTTCATTTACTCATATCATTTCACTCAAATTTCTCTTTCAGAACTTTCAGGACAGACAATCACAAACATCCATGTCCGAGCCGGATTCGAACCCGGGACCCCTGGCGTAGTAGCGCGATGGGCTAACCACTCGGCCACAGGGTCCGGCAAAGTTAAATAAGAGAAATAGAGGAAGAAAGAGAGAGAAACTTAGAATAAAACAGAAGAAGTGGAGGAAAAGAGAGACGGTGAGAAAGAGAAATAGGGGAAGAAGAGAGAGAAGCTGATAAAGAAAGATAGAAAACCTAGAGAAACAGATAGAGAAAAGAGAGAGATATAAGAAGAGGAAAGGGAGAAAGAGAGAAAAGCTGTGAAAGAAAGATACCTAGAGAAACAGATAGATGGAAAGAGAGATAAGAAAGAGGAACAGAGGAAGAAAGAGAAGCTGAGAAAGAAAGAACAAACCTAGGGAAACAGACAGAGAAAAAGAAAGAGAGAGATAAGAAAGAGAAACGGGAAAAAGAGAGAGAAGCTGAGAAGAAAATAAAAAAGAACGAAACCTAGAGCAACAGCTATAA